>NW_010290605.1:95440-165788 GCF_000700745.2 Antrostomus carolinensis | reverse complement strand
TAGCATCACTTAGAGAAATGTTTCTTTGTAGACAGCAGATAGGGAGAACAAGTGACATGAATACCTGGTTTTAGGTATTTCCATTGTGCCTTCTTTATTTTGCCTCCTTACCAACTGCAGAACCATCTCTCCTTCTTCATTCGATCATTCCAGTCCTTCAACAGCCAACCATAAAGAGCTGCAAAGAAGGAAAGATCTTTGTATGGTTCGTGCAAATCCAGGAAACCTGCACAAACTGCCACCTGTAAGATATACAGGGAGGATGGCAGAGGTGACATAAGAGTGCTAAACAGCAGTTCAAAGAGTGGGAAAAAGAAACCACAAGGAATTAGTCCATTCAATCAGAATAATAGAGTTACTTCATTTCCAGGGAATGTTACTTACAGTCACCCAAGATGCCTTTTAAGAGAAACTCTAATGTTACATCTCTTTGCAGAGAAGGTAGAATATTCTGCTAAATTCAGTGTCACAGAAGAAGGAGAAAAAAAAAAAAAAAGAGGAATAGCTTTGACCCCTTCAAAATATTTTCTGCACTTCTCATATTACAATTAGCATCAAACACAAAATTACTAAAGCTTTTCATCGCTCTCTTCTTTTCATTAAAAATGTCCTTGGCTGCATTGAGTTTAAAATATCACAATGTTGAAACAAACCAAAAATTCCTTAGCCATAGCAGTCTGAATGACAGAGTATTAGCACCTTTATCAAAAGGGAAACGAACACAACACTGAATTGCACATAGTTTTTACAACAGATTTGACTAAGGAATCATCATTCTTTAAGCTCATTTTATAGGAGAAATGTCTATACAATTTGAAATGTAATTAAAAAGTTGACAGCACATATGTTTGTAGTACCCATCACTGCAACTCACTTTGACTTTTGGATTTTTTTTTTTGTTGATGTTTGTTTTTTATATGCTCTAGTTAAAAACTGTAATTTCATTAGTTGCTGGATGTTTTTGTATCTCATTCACTAGGTTCGCAATCTCCTCATTTTACCTTTGTACATCATCAGACATTTTACAGTAGTATAATAGACTATGGTTACAGTCAATACTCTTAAATAGCACACTTTCCAAAACAGCAATAGTCCTGATGTATTTATAACACGCAGCTATACAATAAAGATACTGTATGACATATGGGTATTTCTTTCATTGAAACAGTCCTCTTAGAAATACTTTTAAGAGGGCTTTCAAGTAACCTTCTACATTTCATTTTGAAAAGGGGGAGGGAAGAGAAAATTTCCACATTGTGGATTCAGTCAGGCGGAGGACGTGACTTGTGCAATCCTAATAAATCAGAGCATTCCCGTGTGGCAGAAGCAACAGGGGAATAGTGTAAGAGCAGCGCTGCATGTTGACCTAAGCAAGAGCTTATCGAGAAATGATGTCCTCTTAAACAGACTCCTGTAGAGATGTTCTGCATTTCCTCTGACAAATTGTAAGTGCCCTGACTGTAACATTCCTAACAGAATAGGGCTGATTTAGCAATGCACAAACTGCCCATTATCCTACTGCATAAAAAGGCCATTTAAAGCAAAGCCTTAGGACACTGGCCCATTGGAAATAGTACATCTGAAAAATTACCCCCATCTGATGCCACCAAAGCTGTTAACTTCCCTAGGGAATATACCTCATTTACAATACAGACAAATGTTAACTTTAATCAGTTTTAAAACTGCCATTTTTCTTCCATGACTTTGATAACACTTGAAATCTTAAGCAAATACTTTGGCTATTTTTTCACCTGGAATATCATCTAACTGATAGTGCCACCACATTTGTTTTCAGCTGCCCTTGTCTTTCCCTCATTCAAGTCATAATGCTGTGTGAAAGTGCAATTAAAAAGTACATCCACTCCCAAACAATGCTGGAAAGAATAAACAATCTATTTTAACAAACTGTTCCTGTCTGAAAACTTTGCATGCCAAGATTACTACTTGTCATTATCTTCCCAAGAGATGGAGTACCTTTTTAAAGAGTATCTCTAATGAGATCTACAAATCTATGTGCAAGACAGCTTACTTTATTGTGTTTATAAAGATAAAAAATATTTTAAACACATTATGGCTCTTGGGACTGATAAAAAACACAATGGAGGTAAGGTCATTCAGAAATGTTAATAAAAGTTTTCATAAAATACAATGACTCTCAAGGAGTAATGTTTGGGCATAAAAATAAATATGAAAGTATATTTCCTGTGATAGTAAACACTCAGTTTTTCTACACCTAGTTGACTCTCCAAATCCTTCATTTGTTCTGTTGGTGGACATTTCCAGCTGTTTGATTACCCATCTGGGATGGCATTGCTATTAGCTGATGTAGTATCTTTGCCTGAACTTCACCCATTCTTTTACAAGTTTCATTGAAAGAGAACACCACTCACCTGCTTTGGCCATTAAGTCCTCATTTTAAACTCTTAATCTGTCTGCCAGTGAGTAACATCCAAAAAAGTCTTATCCTAACCGTACAAGAGGGAAGTCTGATCAAACCGTGCAAGAGCGATACCTTTCTTTCCTCACAGGATAGTTTTTGTGACAAGAAATTGTGGAAAATATAGCAAGAACAGGTGACATTTCTGAAACTAATTCTTTACCAGTGAAGTGTCACACTATGCTTATACTCCCTATCATCTTCTGTTCCTTTAGCCTGGTATTCTGTTGCTCCTTATAATTAGCTATAAACTGAAATGTTTTTTTCCAAGTAGAATTTCTTTGACAACAAGTCAGATTACCTTAATGAAATAAACATCAAATATGGGATTTTCGTGTTCAGACAAAGTACTTTGGAGAAAGTTAATGTCCTCCCTGTTTCCCCACCTGTGACCAGCTTTTAAAAGCAATTATTTAAGGACAATTTCTGTATACACAGAAAATAGACCTTCAAGCATGTAACATTAATTGCAGGCTATCAATACCTGTGTGTCTACAGATACATGTATTTTTGACTGTAGGCAAAATTTTACCTCAAAAATTGCTACCAAGTATTTAATAACTTAAAATTAATTTGATAAGTCAGGTAACACATTTTATCACATTAAAAACAGTAAAATAAATGGAGAATGAAAAAAAAAAGTTTAAAGTGATAACACTGATTATCTTGTCAACCTTGTACACAAAAGATTCTGGAAGTACTACGTGCTCAAACACAACAATTTAAAATGAAATGGTGAATATTGAATTAGTTTGAGACTCACAAAACTGATATTTCAAAACAAACTGAAGTCATACAAATAATTATAATATTTTGTCTATATAATTTATATAGTTTTTTGGGGGGAAAGAAAAAAATAAATTTAAAATACAGGTCTTAGTCAAAAGCACAAGATGTGTGAGTCCGTATCTGGAGTTACTAACCTGGTTAATATAAAGGTACACTTTTTAAGCTATTCACACAAACACCAGCTTTCAGGCCCTGCATCTCAACAAGAATTCAAATATTTTAGCAGCAGAACAGATCTATTCACTTAAAGACCTCAGAAATTCACATCATATAATACAATCAAAATTCAGAATTATAAAAAAAGTATTATTGACTAATGGATCAGCAAATATACAGTTAAATGTACATTTTTGTTTAATATTTTATTTATCAAGATTTCTACAGATTAAATACCTTTATAAGGGCCAGATTATTGCATACATAATCTTTATTCCATGAGAAATAACACATTAATAATTCGAAGAGAACAGATCTAAGATTAACAAGGCAGACACCATTTATTCATTTCATTCTAAAGAATCAGGAAAAATTCATCCAGAAAAATTAACATAGATATGCATTAAGGTTAATCAACCACAGACTCAGAAGTCAAGAAATGCAGTTTGTTGTATATGCAGCTTTCATTTTTTCACACATTTTCAGAAATAAAGAATTGGAGCAAAAAAGTAAGAAATATAAATATTAACACTTTGCCTTAACCTCAAATTTATTACTAGTCAGCACATAGCGATTGCATGTCTTATTCCAGTTATAAAACTATTTACTTGGTCTACACATTTCTCTGTAAATCCAGGTTTTATTCCTAAACCAAGATGCTCTACCTCTGTGCCTACACAGAAACCAGGCAACTACTGAAAGATACATTTTATAGTAAGAGCCTGTAAGAATTACACAGGTGGGGAGGATTGTTTTTCCTGTATTATATTATTTTATTTGTCAGAAGGCAGAAAAGGCAAAGTGAGGATCCTTAGTTACTGTGTTTCAGCTTTGCCTCAAGCTGCTCTGTTTTTTACTAAAGAAATTGTGACGGGGAAGGACACCATAAGAAAAAGGGAAGAGCAGCAGCAGCAAAGGATTAGGAGAGTAAAAGCAGAGCAAAGTAGACTTGTATCATGGACAACACTTCACTACTACAACAATCTCTAGAAGCAGGTCTAGATGAAAGATTTAGCAGACATAGGTACAAACAATACAAAGGTATCATAGAGTTGAGTCAAGCCCATTGCGGGTTCTTCTTGATTTCCAACTGGGGAGGTAGTGTCCAACTACAAGGTCTCATTGCCCTTCCCAAGCCATCATGTTATGCACCAGCTCATATACCTCAATTGTTTCAAAATAAAATCTAGAGCACCATACTGGCAAAATCTTACATGATCAAACTCTTATCAGACTCTAATCCAAAGATGGCATCTGTATTTTACACCGTGATCTATATGCAAGGCCACATTCTGACAGTCAGAACACAGACCTGAAATGGTTGAGGTATGCAAGTGCCATGTCCTACTGTGCTGCCTCCTGGACAGTGCACCTTAAGAGAGAAGTAGCCCTGAGAAGCCCTTGCACACACTTGAAAGGGTTGGGATGGGTGATACCACTTTTGCTCTCCTGGTTCTGTCAAACAACACGGAGAAGAGAGAGATGTTATGAATCTTATTTCTGCCACCCCCGCTTCTTGGAGGCCATCCATGATAACACCAGTGCTGGTTTCAAACAGCCTTTGCCCTCAGGGATTGTAAAAACAAAGACAAAAAAAAACAAAGCAATTCGGAGCAAACACTGGGAAGGCTACTCGCACTTTTTCTTATAGGTACTGCAGAAGTTGTCTAAACCTTTATCTTTTATTGTGTGTTCACAGAAGCAAAGACTTTGCACAGCATTTCTTATTCAAAATAACAGGAGATACATAAAAAACATCAGTATAGCAAATTTGCAACCACAACTCCACCCATGTGTTTTGGAAGTACATCTGCATTAGTTTGTGGCCAGGTACAATTTAAAGCAACGTCAGTTCCGAATTACACTAGTTGCTAACAATTCCCAGACCACTCCCAGACATGCATCATCTCTTCTAACCACGGGACAAGAATCAGAGTGGTAGAACAGAACCATTTAGAGGCTGAATCCACCAGCTTTATAAGAGCTCAGTGCAAAGCTTCTGTAAGAGACTAAGGAGAGGAGCCCCTATATCATCAGGCACATCACAGATGTCCAGTTTAGATTAAATGTTCAACGCTTGTCTAACCTTTTCTCATTTCTAAATGCTCCTCAGGTCTATGTGTCTATTTCTTCTAGTCTTTTGTTTAAGATAATATGTATACATGCAGTGTCACCTAGCTTCCTTAGCCTCTGACAAAACCAGCCAGAATGTAAATAATACAGAAATAGATACTTGTGATATGTGTTTATGCAGATTGAACAGACATGGCAGTAAGCACAAGCTGAGCTTTGTTTCTAGAACCCATGTCGGAGGTTTGAAACTGCCCCCAGAACACGACAATGTTGTTTTGCATATTTTGTTTTTCAAATAGAAGTATGTATTATTTCAGTGTTAGAAAAGATTTTTATGCTCTGTAACAAAACACTGAGACATAGAAAGGAACTGGAGATTATTGACTGCTAGCCTAAAGATTTATAAAATGCAGAAATAAAACCTTCATGAAATAAAGTTTCTCTTATAAGCTTTGAGCTATTAATAAATTAACAGGATTTACTGGTTCAAATAGATCCCTGTAAGTGTCTGGTATCTTGTTTCATCCAATAGTCACTAGTAAAAGCAGACTAAAAAAGTTACATACTTGTTTTGCTGGGATGAGAGAACAGCTGTTTGATGTTCTGGCTTATAAAAGAGGCCAAGAGAGGGTGTATTTGTTGTGGAATTAATTGTTCCAAATTAAGCACATACTGTTTTTCCAACTTATGGTAGGAATCTATGTGATTTAATAAATACAATAAATAGCTTGTGAGAATAACGAAGGATGATTCTGGGCCACCCCTGCAGTGCACAGGCTGTCAGCAGAGTTTGGGTAACTATCATTTCAGCAGAGAAAGAAAGGGTAGAATCCGGTAGAGAGAAAATTTGAAACGTTATCTCAGCTTAAAAGAGAATCAGCTAACAACCATTCTGCAAAAACAGCAACCTGAACCAAAGGAAGCACCTTTACCTCTTGAAGGGAAAAAAACAAAAACAAAAACCAAAACCCCAAACAATCAGCCATCCAATGACAACATATTTTAATTTGTAATATTTAAATTGGTAATGAGGAAGGTGTTTTGTCTGAATTTCCATTTCTTTCAGGGCTTAATTATGAAAGACAGAAAAAAATGTGCTATGCACTCTCTTTCACATCTCATTACATTTATTCAGCTTTATTACTAATTCTTTGTTAATATAATTTTCACCCTGGGAACTACATTTTTTGTCTAGTTACCCTGATACATGAAACCCTTAAAGCAGGAAGTCCTTGATCACCACATCATATTTCTCATGGTATTTTAAAATGACACTCACCATATTGTTAGAAGTAGGTTCTATCAGCAGGCTGATCTCTGGAGGTATTCTTTCTCTCTCTCTCTCAGGTGCCTTAAAGAAGTTTTATCTAGCATGGTGGCCTAGAGAGATGAGGAACAAAGAGAACTGAAATGCTCACCTAGGTGTGCAATCCATCCCTTCCCACCTCAGGTTCTGCTGTGGTACACTGTACATTAACAGCATGGCATGGTAAATTAAATGATGTGGCAGCGAACTTTAACCCCCAGTCTCTTAATCCTGCCACTTGTTAGAGATGGAAACCAAAGAAGCATTTACAGCGCCTCATCTACAGTTAGTTTACACAAGTTCAGTAAGCAGGTCCCTTAAGGAGCTAAAGAGGAAAACTGCAGCAAATGTGCATGCAATCACAATGAAATACCAGCCCAGAGGACAAACACTGTAATCCCACCAATGATGTTCCAAACCCATGATGGCTACCAGCCGACAATACCCACAGACCTCAATCCATTTTTATTGTATTCAGGCTGCAGTGTTATATTTCCTGCCTCCCCTTAGCACCACACATACAGTGTACTTGAAAACAAAAATCTATAATATTGATCCCACAATGTCACCACAATTATTCTTTTGAAACAGCCATTGAAAACAAATTACATCTGCACTGCCTTTTCATCCGATTGCTCTGGGTGAGCAATGCTCACTGTAGCCGCTAGCATTTTCAGTGTTAGCACTGTGTCACTAAAGACAGCACAGGAAAAGGAAAGAAAAAAAAAAAAGTCAGGGAAAAACAGAAAGCATCAGTAACATATTAAAGAGAGGCTGGAGGAGGGAGAAGCCATCAAATTAACCAGACCACGAAAAGCCCCTCTAATCTGATGTAACATTTAAGCCTTATAGTTTTCTGTATGCAAATCAGGATGACACTGAAACCATACAGTAGCCATTATTCCTTCCAGTAACACAGAAGGTTGGCTTTTTCTCGTCCAGTAAGCCAAATATAGTTGTTACACTAATTAAATTGACAAAGATTCAAAAAGAACCTCATTCTCAGGTAGTCTATTTAATATCTTGTGATGACAAAAAGTATTATTTGAAGCAACATGATTTTAACCTCATGTAACATAACTCTATTGACAAACTGTAAGACTTTCTTGACAAGGGAGAAGTGATTAACACAGAAGTGATGACCGCGGAACAAACCCACCCATTCAGATTAAAACAGCGACACAGGAATTAAAACAGCTCCGAGGAATTTGTCCAGAGGAAGCAGAGGCCCTTCTGACACAAATAGCAGGAATATCCAGACAAGGGGAGGAGGAGGGGGAGGGAGAAAAGCCCACCTTCTTTAATTCCAGTTTTCCAATACTTATTTATTTTTATCCTAGTAATGGTTTTGCTCACGAACATGAATCATCGTATCAGTGAAACTGTAGCGACCCCCAAAGCATACACAAACCAGCATAATTTTATAGTGAAAACCCTGTCAGCAAATGCTAACTTTCATGTGCTCATTAACAATCTGGTTTGGAAAAATATATACCTCGTCAACAATTAATTTTTTAGCCACCATGGTGGTTGGTCAAGAGAAAGTGCTTTTGTTAAGCTGTGACCACACAAGTCACAGCAGTGGGTTCCTGCAGCAGGGAAACGATAACTTTGGAGTATTAAGAAAACCAATAGCCTTGTTGACATGAACATGGGAGTCTAACCCCTGAAGCCTCCTGATATGAAGCATTGATTTTTCTGTCTGGGTACAGTTCTAAAGCCATTCATTCTCTATGGTCAGGACTCACAGGACCAGAGGAAAAAAGAAAAAAAAAAAAAAGATAAAAAAAATCTGTTCTTTCCACTTTTACCTCCAGGCAAAGTTGAGGAATAAATTCTATGTTTTGAGGGATGATTTGTTCAAGTCATGTTTAGTAGAACCTTATTGCATAAAAAAACATTTTGTTTCCTTGACCCCTGCAACCTGTGACCACTTATTCTTTTGTGCACCTTCTTCACAAGATAACAGCAAGGGAAAGTGCCTAGAGAAAGCCCCCCTGGTTACTTGTTATTCTCCAAATAATATCACCAAGCTTACTTATTATTCCTCAAATAATACTGTCATGTTCACTTGTCATTCCTCAAATACCACTGCCAGCTGACTTGTTATTTCTCAAATGCTTCCATGCCTACTCGTTATTCCGCCTCATGTAATTACTACATCTCTTACTTGTTATTCCTTCTCACATACTACTGCTGGGCTGTACTTGGTTATTCCTCATGTACTACTGATACGCCTCTTTGCGATTTCTTTTTTACCACTTCTTCGACATGTTGCACCTCTTTGAGAAAGGAAATAATATTATCATTCTGTATATTTTTGCAACCCATTCACTGACTCCCTGTTTCCTCTGCACCCCTGTTGTGTTCATTTAGTATCTATTGTAAATACACACTGAAAAACACCAAACCCTCTTGTGGAAGAAACAATTCCACATTTGGAGTGAGAGCAATATGTTCCATTGCCTTTAAAAATAATTAAATAAAAAAATATTTTTTAAAAAGCGATGATAAAGAAAATAATCACAAGATTCCCCCTCCCCACCAGGACGTAGTAAGCAACCACACAATGGGATGTTTCCTGCTCTGGTGACAGAATGCTGAGCCAGTTTTTGCTGTTTGTCTCTTGTTTTCAAACAAATAAAGTGACAGCATTAGACAGTAGATGCCAGTGTTACAGAAGGCTAATGTTTGGACACTAAACTTGCTCTCCCTTTCAGCTGGCAACTATTTAATTGATTTTTATTGCAAATAAATGTCCAAATGCAATAATAAACAATCATCTCCAAGGGAGGCATAAAATAGCAATGTCTACAAACAGGCTGGCATCTTTACATAGGTGTATATGTACACACATACACGCCAAAATGTGAAAATAAGCACCTCTGAATATCCATCTTTATAAATCTCTGCTAGAGTCCACACTCTCTACACGAGCACAATAATTGTAACAAATATATGTCTATCTATACACACATACACAGATTAATCCTAGACAATCTCCTGTGTTACTACTGCAGAAGACTGCTTATATTATGTTACAGTATGAATATGTTTGTATATTTATTATTAAAATACTTACTGTTCCGCCTTTTGAAGTAGATGGACAAATGATTTAGGAGTAGAAATAGACTAGAAAAAAATTAATGCAAATAATGTGTTGATTTTTTTTTTTAGCTTGATTAGCCAAGCCAATGGAAAATTCTAGAAAACGTATACAATTATTTTAACTGTCATAGACTGGCAATTGTAATTGACATGATTTGTACGAGATGCAGTGTAATAACTGAATATATTAAAAAAAAATCTCATGGCTTGATTACCAGGAGAACATTACTAGTGCCACAATATTATTAACAACACAATTATCATGGCATCCCTAGGACACGCTCTTAGCACTTCAATGCATTAGTGAACCTTTGCTAACGAAGAAAAAATTAAAGTACAGCGAATTTCAAAGCACCAGTTGTACCCAATATCATTAAAAATTTATAAAACTTCCCCTGAACATGACAAGTGTTTGGTTTAAATGAAGATCAGCCATAAGAAGGAGCAGAAATCTTGTTATTCTTTGTCTCTTTCTCTCCCTCTTTTTCTCTTTCTCTCAGACCTCCCCCAACCACCACCACCTCAATCCAGCTGAAATATGTAACCATTACAGAGTGACAGTTTGACACACAATGACCTGTCAGAACATTCATCTCTCAATGTTTTATTTTAGTGAGGAGCCAAACTGCAGAAAAAATAAGCAAGTTGTTTCAAGGCTTGGAATGAGATCAAACATTTCTGGCATCCCCACTTACCAGACCTTTGATTTACAATGGATCTGTCAGAGGCTGATTAGACAGTGTGTGTTTAAAAACCTATAGATGTTCCACAATTGCACAAGCTCTCCCCTTCCCTTCACAGAGAGCATTTCTGCTCTTTGTTTGAATGAAGAGAATAAGCCAGGTTACATCTCAGTACCTTACACCTTGCAAGTAGAAAACCCCACATGCAAAACTGCAGGCAGCTGCAATTAAATCTTTTAAGTGGGAGCATTCTGATGCTCTACTAAAAGAAAGCTGTAGCTCTTCATACTCTGTAATATTGGTTATGCCAATTTCTATTACCTTTTCCTTCCAGGCCTAAAGTTATAATAGTCTGCAGAAAAAATATACCTAGGAACTGCTGCAATCTCCGCATATTTTCAATAATGTTGAAAGGCAACATGCAGCTAAAAATTAGTCAGACAAAAAAAGTGCAGGTGGCTAAAATATTCCCACACTGTAACATTTTTTGCTCATAATTGCAACTAGGGGAAAAAAAGGCTAGAAATATATTGTTTCTATTTGTACCTAGAACAGTTGTAGAAAGAGCAGCAGGATTTGTGCCTGGCATTAGAATGTGTAATTCCTTAATACTGTATTGTGGCATATGGTTCATTGTAGCAAATTATGAATACATGTGTTTGGAGAGCTTTGGTAGTAAATTTGGGCTTTGTACATCTACTACAATGCCCAAATCTGACAAACATAATTTATGTAATATTAAGTTAATACAGTATTATGAAATTAGCTCACTGTAGTAAAGCTGTAATTTTTAAATGAAAGACAATACGATGAAATGAAAACAAAATAAACATTAGCATTTTGTGAAAGGTAGAACAAATCTTCCAAAAGTCTGCTTTGTAATTTATTATAATGCAATGTTTATGACTTGCAGAATATTTAAGACATGGCAACCTTTAACAGTATAGTACAACTACAATGCTGTTCAGAATGATCCCAATTTTTCAGCCTTTCTCAGGCAATATTCTCAATTATTTTGAGAGAGACTTCTGAACGAATACTGTCTCTGATTAAGGTGACAGCAAGTCAGAACTCTGGGATCTGGTGTTGAGATCATCCCATAAGAACCTCAAGTGTGCCACAGTTTCTGATTTAAACTTTTTGAGGAAAAAAGGGAGCTTAAAGAAAAATGTGTATTACTATTTTAAGGCTGCAAAGAATTTGTGTTGCACTTGCTCTTTAAAAAGATAGAATCATTGAGGGATGCCGTGTGGGCATTTCTAGTACACCTCTGGTAGGTCAGAATAACAGAAATTGTCACCCCAAAATAAAAAGTTCTTTGTCTCGGTCATGACCTCATTTCTAATATTTGTTTTGTTTTTGTTTTTTCAAAAAAAGAATATGATTTCCAATATTTCTGAGGTTTTTACATTGCCTACAAACCAGAACACCCTATCAAAATGGGGATTTCCAGTCAGACATGCAAAATATCACATGCCCCAGATATCATGAGACTGGAGTTCCTACATATATCTATCTATCTATATATAAAACTATTAAGTTATAGTTACTAAAACCCAGAGGTTATGGCCCAGAAGAAAGCAACTGTAGAATATAGAGGCTTTACATATTTGTGAAGTTCATGTCTCAGCCAACAACGATACGTCACAGATGAAAATGTATGACCTTTCTGTTGTATAAGTGAAAGCCATGTTATACGCTACTGAATATTGCTACCACCCTAGAAATTTGCTATTGGTATTTATCATTCTGCCACCTTATTTCATACTCTCTGAAACACAGAGAAAACACTTTTATCTGAGCAATCAGTGAAACGTTAGAATTGCATTTATGGGTTAAATGTATGAATTAATCATGAAATATGAATTAGAAGAAAATGATAAAGTCCTACACAAAATGCCTGGTATGAAAAGCATATAATGTGCATGCCTGTACACCAGATACAATTGTCTTGATCTCCTTGATGTCTCAAGTCCACGTACTATATGATTGCATGGGGAAATCTAATGCTGAATAAGGTGTGTACAATTGCTTACTGTCATGCATATCTGCAATTTGCATATCATGAACTACATAACTCAAGCATAAAATTTGGCACACCTTAATGCTAGAAAACCTACACTCTCTGTGAGTTGTCTTAATTTTAGATGCTAACAAACACGGCTTTGCTACTTTCATTAGGAACGTGAAACATTCCAAATAATTAAACTCAGAAAGGGCAAATTTCAGCCATGAGCTCTCTGCTATAGAAGCCCAGAAGATAACAACAGCTGCTGTGTTAAAGATGCAGTATCTGCATGCATTGGAGCCTGGCGTTGACACCATGGGAGCTTTTGCTAAAAGTGGTAAAGCAGGAAGTGCTTAACTTCTGGGGTCCATTTTTCTACTCATGAAGCTGAAAATCAAGGAACAAAGGAAGACCAGAATTTGATTGTCAAACACTGCTGCCTAAGCACAAATTCAGACTATGGATTAACCTGTTTATCTCTTTTTAGCTAGGCCCAAAACAAGACCTCTGTCAACTTGGATTTTGTAGACTGTCTGCAGTAGGTTGATTTCCTGGAGCAAGACTGAGAGCCAGCATCAGAAAACAAGGTCTTTGGCAGGTGAGCTGTGCTAGCTGTGGCTGGGATAGTGTTAATTTTCTTCATAGTAGCTAGTGTTTTGGATTTTTGATTAAAACAGTGTTGACAACACAGGGATGTTTCAGTTACCACTGAGCAGTGCTTACCAAAAGCCAAGGGCCTTTCTGCTCCCCACAGCACCCCAGCAGTGAGCAGGTTGGGGGTGCACAAGTTGGGAGGGGACACAGCTGGGACAGCTGACCTCAAATGACCAAAGGGATATTCCATACCATATGATATCATGCTTGGAATATAAAGCTGGAAGAAGAAGGAGGAAAGGGAGTCAAGTTCTGCTTTATGGAATTTGTCTTCCCAGGTATTTTTTACGTGTGATGGAGCCCTGCTTTACTGGAGATAGCTGAACACCTGCGTCACGATGGGAAGTAGTGTACGAATTCCTTGTTTTACTTTGCTTGCATGCATAGCTTTTTCTTTACTTATGAAACTGCCTTTATTTCAACCCATGAGTTTTCTCACTTGTACTGTTCCGATTCTCTTCCTCATCCCAGCAGGAGAGGAATGAGCAAGTGGCTGTGCGGTGCTTAGTTGTCAGCTGGGGTTAAACCATGACATGAGCCTAGATCCTTCTTATCATTCAGTGAGAATATTACTAAATTTAGAGAGAAAGACAGGTGATTTAGGATTACAAGGAAGTAGTACAAACACTTTCACTACAGCAATTTCATATGATTACATCCTGTGTGTGATTCTCCACCCACTGACTTTTGAACCTACTCTCTTGTTTCAACAAAGTTGACAGAAGGGTGAAAAGTTCAAAGATAACTAAGTTCCTACACATTTTTGAGCATAGCATATCCATAGATAGAAGAGAAATCCTTTTACTGACCTTGGGAACACCTTCAGAATGACCTTATACTTTATCAGATATCAAAGAATCTTTAGCAGTGAGTGACTAAAAACGCTCCAAAAAATGGAAAAAGCTAGAAGACATCCACCTTCTGGACATCAACATTGAGTAATCATTAGATATAAATCCATGGCAAACTAGACTTCAACAGTTTCAGTAGAACTATGTATTTCAACATGTGTAAAAGCTACTTAAAAGTAACATACCTCAAAGCATGGCACAAAGGAGAGAAGAACAGTCAATAGCCCTCATTCAGTTACTGCAGTGTATTTGACCATCTACAGTTTGCATACTTAATCAAGATCGTGAAATTTAACATAGTTCCCAGCACTGCTCAGCTCCACCAACATGCACCTGCATTATATTGCCTCAACTATCCATTTTAGGCTTTTCAAATAGATTTTCCTTGTATTCAGACTGTCTGCATTTACAATACAAAAGCATTTCTTCTTTGTTAACTTGAATTATCCTCTCACATGCACATAAGCATATGCATATTTATACCCACGTAAAAACTGTTACTTTAGTCAGTGACAGACTCTACTAAAATTAACATTGTCAATTACTAATTATAGCATGCCCACAGATACAGTTATGAAAGTGCAACAAAGTAACAGCCTTGATAAATTCAAAGAATTACACCTTCTATCTATTCTATCACATTTTAATGTTTTTACTTTCTTTATTATTATAAATACAGAAAAGTAAGATCAATAGATAACATTTGCTACGGCATATTTAAGGATACACTATTTGGACCCCGTATTTGCTCAAAGAACATGTCCTACTAATTCTGTCTTTTTGAAATCAGTTAAATATAAACAAATTAACTTCCTATGCATGCTGCTTCTGAGTGAATTACTTTTCATTTTTAGAGTGGTTTTCCATCACTACGAACCTTTTCCTTTCCCTTATGCACCAGCAAACATACTGATACAATTTAAAGGTCATGTTCTTTTCAAACTGACAGGGCCCTCCAAAATTTTGACGAGAGTCCCTCCAAGAATCACACCATACAAACGGAAAGGAATTAAGTAAAGCATCACTTGATGTAAGCTCAATCATGTGAACTGATTAGAAAATGTAACCATGGAGAGAGGTGATTCAAAGTGTGACGGACAACCTTTCAAAGAAAGGAGATGTCATGTTGATAATAATAAGCAAGTACCTGACATTGAAGGAGGGGGTGAACACAGAGGGTCAATAAAGATATAATTGCCTTCAGCTACTAAAAAAAACCCTACCCCACCAACCAAAAAAACAAATCCCTTTTCTAACTTTTGTTTCTTCAGATCCCAAGATAAATATTTAAAATGATCAGAGCATTTCATCTTTGTAGTTCAAGTTAAGTTTTAGCCAAATCATACTGAAAAATGTATTAATAACATTTCAGTTGCTTAGTTCATTCTTTCACCCAGTAAAAAAGATACCTTAAAGTTCAAAGCCAAATTATATATAGACTTTACCTTAAAAGTTATATTGATACATATTGATCTGTATTACAGGTTAGATCATATTTAAGAAAATAGCACTGGCTTTGGATTGTAATACTGACATCATTCAAAGAAATGAGACAAGCAGAAAGTAAATGAGTCCATCATGAAGATGATCAGTTGTTCTTTATAAATTTTAACCAGAGCAAGTCTAAAAATTTGCAGGAAACACAGCTGTATTATGATAAAAAGATCTTTCTGTAAAATAAAACAGTTACCATGCATTATCAACAACAGATGAATCTGCAGCCCAAAAGAATACCCCACCCTCCACCCCATATAATCAATACGGAGCTTAGCTGAACTAAAGAAATGGGTAAAAAGCAACTGAAAACTCTCATATTTCTGTCCTCTTTTTGACAGTAAACAAAATTTAACCTTTTTTTAAAAATATTTATTTCTTTCATAATTATCTAACTGCTACTCTCTTTTTCCATCAGTTGCTAAGATTTATGGCACACAAAACAGTTCCAGTACGCAATGAACTTTTATGGTAACAATTTGAAATCATTATATCCAAGATCATTTTAATGCTAAGACTTGTCTTCTGTCTATATTAAAATGTATATAACATGTATGAATAAATGTAATCTTAACTGATTTAGATACTACTTCTTATTGATGTCAAAGAGGTCAGTGAATGCATTTAGTGTTTCAGTCAACCATGGACTGAAGTTTACAGTTACTTAAAAAGTAGACATGGAGCCTTTCTCCTGTAATGCAAATCCAGCCCAAATTTGCACCAGGTAGGGGACCTTAAATAGTTTAGGCAAAATAAATCAGAGGTACAACTCAAGTTCTTACTGGACAAATGCCCATTTCATCAAGTAATAAACCATGGCACCCATGACAAACTTTGACGCTATTTGCTTGACACAGTGCCTGTTCAAGGCTTGTCCATGTGTTGCAGATTGAAAGCTCCAGGACACAGCCAAGGTGACATCCCAGTCATACTATCTACTGTCTGTCTTGGAAAGAAACAAGGTTTTACTGCAATCTAGGTCTTTTGCAATTGCTTCCTGGTCTGCTGGCTAATAAGGTCAGACAGTACTGTCCATTCTAGACATATTCTTTTTAGGGTATCATCTCTCCAAGAGACATTCCATGAGGACATATCCTTAAATGTGCCATCAAAGCAGATTATAATTATAGAATTTATTAACATTTTAAATGAGGCAAAAATCATACTACTAAGGAAACATGAAATAAAAATGGGATTAAATAGCAAATTAATTTCTGAAATTCTGTAGATGTTTATGCTATTGGAAAGCTTTTATTAAATGCAGACAAAAGCTGAACTTAAGACTTGTAGACACCCCTGACTAGAGATCTTAACCAGATTTCCTTTTTTCAGCTATTGACAGGCTCTCTACATAAAGTGAGTGAGCGAGTGTGCCTCTGCATTCACATATATGTGAGAGCACTGACTTCCTTCCTTGTTTTATTTACTTTCATGCCTCTTAACACAGCCTTTCTCTAAAGGAAACCTGAGACTGAGATCATTTGAATTCATAAGCAAATACCAGAATACACTGATGTAAATCAACATTTCTGTTAAGGAGTCAACAGTACTCCTCCCATCAAGTCCCCAGATTGCATGATGAGTGGAGCTCAAAAGACGCTTAGTCATCTTTAATACAAGGCACACTGAAAACAAACGTGTATTTGGTTATTGGCCTACCACTGACCAACTCCATGCTTAAATTAAAATATTATAGCCACAACCTGCAGCAGCCACCTCTTCACTAGGGGAGATGAGGAGTGATGTAAAGAAAACAGATAAAAGGAGCAAGATAGTGGAGAAAGAACGTGGGATTTGTAATATGAACAAATGAAATATCAGGAATAAATCACACACATTAATATTTGCCAGTAGCATCAGAGAGGGATAATAGCAAAAGATGTAACAATTAATTGCTCAGCCTCTGTTCAGGCACTTCAATGCAGTAGTCATATGCTGTGCCTACGCTAAAAATTCAGTCCAGAACAGTGGTTCAGCTTTGAGCATTTTCCTCTGTTTATCCCCTCTTATTGTAGTTGGCTTGGTTCACAAAACAGTTTTGATGACCTGATTCCAGATTTCTTTTAGAGACCAAAAAAAAAAAAAAAAAAGTGCAGATGTGTACCAGGTGCATTCCATCTTTCAATGGAAATAAAAGATGCAAAACAATGATTATTTTTTCATTCATCTCCAAATACATGCATGGTAGGGACCATACTAAATGTAGTCTAAAGTAAAAAAAATCCCCAAATTTACTTACTGTAATTATGAGGCCTCAGCATGAATTAATTTGATCAGCTGATCCATTTTAAAGGTGCCTAACTCCTTGCCAACATAGACAGTGCCTTACAAAAATTCAGGTGAAATGGAGATTTCAGGCTCTGGCAGGGAAGGGTGATATACTTTTGGACATTCTTGCTTGAGCATATGCTCTATGACAAAGCCATTTGGAACATGAGACCCTATTTTCAAATTATGCGTCAGATAAGAATTAGTTCCTCACAGAAGATTAAATTCTGATGCAAATGGAAAGGGATCAAGCCATCCCATCATTACCTGATATTCTATGCTAAAAGAAAATGGGAAGGGTATAATGCAAAAAGAGACCAAGCATTTTAGGGAGAAGACATAAAAGCAAAACCCAGGGGCTGCAAAATCCACATGAACTAAACCCATGACTCAAATTAGTATAATTGAAAACCATTAAGCTCAGCTCTGTTCAAGTAAAAATTAACTTTATAGAGACTATCATTATAAACTATTGCTTCATCAGGAAAATACATCATGGTTATATTTTATAATTTTTATGCTCTCTTCCATGTAGCTGCTAGAAGGCAGTTACAATGAGAACAGGGTCTTTCCAAAGTTGTTAACAAGATGCATTCCTTTTGGTTCATGGCTAGTATATGAGAGTTTCTGTCTTATGTCAGTATTTCTGACATATGCTGGAGATAGAACATCTTGGCTCAAAAAATACTGGACTATCATTTTATGAGAAGAGACTTTCTAGACCACAGAAGCAGTTAGATTTACTACTGACAACACAGAGGTAATGATAACCTACCCTTACATAGCCCAGAGTCTTACATATTGTAAACTCAATTAGCAATTCTTTTATCTTCACCCAAAACAGATATATTGAAAATTGCAGATTGAGGGCTTTTCTCATATAGCTCTGACCACAAGGATAAATACTGCCTTGCTTTAGGAGCAGAATTTTTAGCCCTCTCATTTTTCATTCAGTTCAAGTTGTTTGATTCTAAGAGTCCATGCTGCAAGCACTCAGAGCATTCATTTATGAACACAACGCAAGCAAACGTGCATTTGTTGGAGATGAAAGGCATGAGACTTGCCCATAATTTTGCCACAAATAAACTTTTCCTTTGGTTTATGCTACATCATGCCCTTCCATTTGAATAGTTTTGATAAAGACCTGTTACTCCCTTTTCTTTCACTATATACAGTGTGGATACATTAGATAAACACTTTTATATGTACCCGTCAAGGAGAAATATCCCACACAACGAAACAGACCTTGTGAAATAACATTTCACTTATCTTTTATGTACGTCTTTCTGAACCTTTCCTAAGAACTATAAGTCTCTGATCCCAGCATACAGTCGCATATAGTCTTGATCCAAGAAATTTTTTTTCTCAAAGACCGGGCACAAATATAAACATACAGGTGAGGAAGGGTTCAACAGTAACATACACACTATTTTACTTCTTTAGCTTTCTCTTTTGTTACACCTAAAAGAGTTATTTTAATAATAGGCCATTTACAAGCAGACACAGAATTTGAAGGAGGTCTTGAAAATACTTTGGAGAAATAGATCGTATAGTCTATGTCAAAAACATACATCATCTTTATCTTTTAGGGTGGTTTTTTATTTTTTTACTGGGTGTCAGTGATTTACTGGTATAAAATAGTACACTCCGCTATACTCTAGTTACAACAACATGGCCAATATGAGAACAGACAGAGCAGTAAAGTTGAAACTATAGCAAGTGCAGAAGAAAATTGAGTTAACACAGTATGACAACAATTAACTCATATATAAGTGCATACTTTGAAACTTATCTGTATACTTGCAATAAATATGGAAATCAAGTAAATAAAAACCTGTTGGATTTACACTTATGTCCACACTTGTCAATCATTTCTCAGCAGCAAGTATTTCAAAACAGTGGTTATAACCTCTGCTAACAGAAAAGAACAGCCTGTTTTGGTGAAATAAAGTTGACATTTAATTTACTCCTGTAAATTTAAGTTGCTCATTCATTGCGCTTGTATGCTGACAGATAAGACTCCTTTAATGTTCTTGTGCAAAACAATAAATACAGTGTAGTTAAATTTTAGATAGGAAAACATTGTGCTTTGTCTTGACAGTACCACACTGAGGCATAAAGTCATAATGTTCAAATAATCTCTTCTGAGACTCCCTCTGTCATAAAATACGTAGTCTTTCAGAGCATATATGTATCTGTCATCAGGTTTTTCCTGAAATCAGAAATAGATGGACGCATATCCTGATTCTTCATCTCTGAATCAGAATTTCTCTCTACTTCAGTCCCCATCTCCATACTATAAATAGATACCAGTCTAGTTGATAAAATATAAAGTTATTACTTCAGCCTAGGTGAAAGTTGGTGCTAATGACAGAAGTTTGTTTGTTGCTGCTGTTGTTGTTTTTAAATAAAAGCATCAGTCCAGTGAAACGGTTTTAAGAAATTCAATTCACTGTTCATAGTGTAATTACTTCTTTTGGTTTACTAATATTGATGATATTTTAACCAGTGATCTAGGAGTTATTTCTCCAATAATGAAGAAACAGACGTATCCATCACACTGCATGTGCATGAAGTAAATCAAGCTCAGGTCCAAAACATCAAATGCATATACAACTATTTATTTCATGAATAAAAGAGGCAAAGTATCCATTGTTCCTTGGTTAGCCCAAAAGATTAAAACCTTCACATTCCATAATCAGTGCAGTTAATCTCTCCTATTTCTTACATTCTTGAACACTAATTGTTTAATATCTCTACATTTGGCAGATTTCTCTTGAAATAAAATTGCATATTTAACAAAAAACTTGTGTGATGAGAATACATTCAGTGATGTGGAAGTCACAAAGAGAACTCTAGCTGATTTAGCAAATAATAAGATGTAATATTAAATTTAGACCTTTCATCAAATGTTCTTATGATTCATACTAAGGTGTCTTTTCAGCCGAGTACTTCTCTTTTATTTTTATTGTTAATGGATTATCAAAACTCCATCATACAATCCAGAATGTCTGGGTTTTTTAAACACAGAAAATGAACCATACAAGTTCCCATACAGACAGAACACTATCAAATTGATCTGCAAAGAAGCAGCAGCCACCCTCAGAAACTACTGCACAAGTATAGATTAATTTTACAGTACATTATTAGGACAGATACCTCAGCACGTTCATGATGGCCCCTTTTACTGCAGCTTCTTATGTTCTAAAAGCTATTGTGCTTACACCATACGTTATTGAAACCTCTGCAGACTTTCACACAAAAGGAGTAAGGGGTACTTCTCAATCATCATTGTATACCAAGGTGCTCGAAACCATGGTCAGCATTCCAAGATGAAATAACCAATGCAATAGGTCACAAAACACTACTAGTTGCTGCAGAGTAGACAGGATTTCTTAGTTGAAGTATCGGGCACTGCCTTTTTCCTCTGCAATCAGTAGTCCAAAAAGGTGCCATTGCAAAAGGAAAGTGTTCTTAAACGACAAACAGTGCATGTCTACTTTAAACATTATTGTTTAAAGAGAGCTCTAAGCTCCACAAGGGCAGAACTGCACTTGAAGAAAGTCACAAGAAGCAATGACAAGAGGAACATAGGCTTTGTCAAAGGAACTGGTTCCATCTAAACTTAAGGGAAAAACAGTCTAAGTATCCTAACCTTTTATGGAGTGGGGAGGCTGGGGGCAGGGGAATAGTGGGGAATCTTAGGGGGATACTTCTCTTATGGCTCAGATGTTTTGAGTTATTACAAGATCCTTGGGATGTGGAATCAGAATACAGAGTGGTTACCAGGCAGGCACAGCAGTTTCTGTATACTTCCTCAGACCAGCACATGGACCATGCAGGTAAAAAGGAAACTTGGATGATGATGTCTGATAACATGGGCTGTTGAACCAGTCTGTTAGAGCTATGGACAGTCACAAACAAGTTGAGCAGGACTAGGTATTCTGTCAGCATGCCTTGACCTCTAGCTCTTCCTACCAAAACCCGTATCTCACACTCAGCAGCAGTAAATGAAAGCAATCTGATTGCCTGTAGCAAAATACTGCCTTCAGAAACCAGGGTTGTGTCTGAAGTCTAAACCAAACTCTTAATGATCCAGACGGTCTGCAAGAATAAGAGGAAGAGCTGAAAAACATATGAACTTTTTATGTGTAGAAGTCAATAGGTTGGTTAGCTAAAAGAGAAAGGAGCCAACTAAGTTATCCTCAGGGCTCCTATAATTTAGTTCCAACATCCAGAGTATGCTACAAGGCAATTTCCTCCCTCTGTTTAACCAGGACTCCCTTAAAAGATAGTATTATTGCTAGTTCAAGATTCCTTAAACATATTTTGTTGTCACTAAGATATTACGTAGTAAAAGTTACTGCAAAAATTTTTATATTTTAAATTAGTGCCAAAGGAACTTGGAATCTGAACAGTAATTACTTATAGTTTAGTATAAATCAAAATAAACAGTAAGCAAAGTATTTTTGAACAACAGAATAAATCCTCTCTATTTCATCATAAACATTTAACATCTTAGTGAGAGGCAGTATGTCTCTCCCTGAAAGGGAAACTTTCCCACTCTGCTAGAGGAATATTAGGACATTAAGGAGTTTTTAAGACTTCCTTCTAGTTTCACCAAAAAAGTACAAAGGAAATTCTCCCTGCTCAGCATTTAAAGACCAGACCAAGAGAAAAGAACTAAGAAGAAACTTTAAGGGTAGAGAAAATGGCAGTTGTGTGTATCTACTCACTTCGCACCCTTATACTGCAAACTACAACTGTTAGAACTGCAGAGAAGCAGTTATGCAGTTCAGCCCTATTGTTTGGGCAATATCTTTTCCTTCTTTTAGCTGCTACATCTTCTTCTGAAAAAGCAGAAATTTCAATTAAAGTAGAATATAAAGCATATAAAACATAGGCTAATGTCTGAATTTGAAATACAATGTGTGCCTTGAAGCACTGCATCATAATTCAGTCTCGCTTTTGTTCTGTCTAAAGGTGTACTTACCAACAATAAAGGCAGACTTTACTTTGTTATACAGGTGGAATCCTCATCTCTCCTCTCCCTCTTTAATCTTTTCTACCTCGAATTTGGCATACTGCAAAACTTTTTTTGCAAAGTTTATGTAGACTTTTACTTTATTTCAGAGTGACCTCTAGTCCTTAGAACTACAACAGTTCTGAGCTCTTTGAGACACTGATCATGTCTACATCCTTGTTTGTATAATACCCACTGTTATAGGGCATTGTCTGAGTCTGAGGACTCTGGGCAATATCGTAACATAAATATTAAATAATAATAAAGCTCTGTCAAGTCAGTGATCTGTGAACTACAGCAGATTCACGTGATAGCATATTATGGCTCAAAGGCAGCCCTTAGCAGCCACCATATGAAATTCTCTATGGTCTAAAAAGTACTTAAACAATGATTTACATAAAAGCCATAAAATTAATAGGAATTACATATATTCAAAATTAGTACACACACCGAAATTTACATTTGTGCTACAGTTAAGACTTCAAGGACTCATTTTTTTCTTTTTTTCTTTCAATAATTTCTGTATCAAACTCCAAAAATGTTCATAGATCCATACATACACTAATAAAATACAAAGTAACCAAGTGTTATCAAAACACTGAAATAGATTTTGATAAAATTGGAAAATACAATTTGAATTAACAGAAAAGGAGAATTCTCAATTAGTTTAGAATAGTAAAAGTGTTTCACATGGAGATTCTCAAAATAGGGCTAGAATTTATTTTCCTTTTCATCATTACTAGCCAATAATTTACCATTTTTACCCATAAGAGCCATACAGTGCATTAGTATTAACGTTCATTTCCGGGGAAAATGCAAGTTGAGTAGACTTGGAGAACTGATTTTTCACAGAGAGGTAACAAAAGATAAGGAGAAGAAAATAGAAAATTGCAGCATTGAACACAGAAAAACACCTCTTTGGATATCACATTAACAAATGGTAAAAAAAAAGAAAAAAATAAAAAAAAAGAAAAGAAAAAATCCTCAAGCACACTGAAAAGTAAGTCTTGCATATTTAAAGGGAAGTAAGACCTACTACAAAACAAGTGAAAAATCATATTCACTAAAACAGTTAAATGTGCCCCTTTATAAGACTAAGCTAATTATGGTTAAATCCACTGTGTTTTTATTTTCATCCTACTTTAGTTAAATGTAGACAATTTAAATAGATTTGGAATAGGAGGATGTATGCTTCACAGCAAACTAAGAAAGGTATATCCTACTTTTTCCCTGATATAAATTCTAGGGGCAGTTATTACACAGAGAACAATACTTCTTATATGTAAAATGATTCCTATATTAAAAAAAAAAAACAAAAACAAAACCAAACAAGAAACCTACAACTTTCAAAAGACTACATAGTTACCAAAGTGACACATATAATTTTCTTACAGGTAAAAAAACCCTGACCTGTTTCCAATAGATATCTAACACAGCTACAGTAGAAACCCATGCAATGAGACATTTAAAAACTGTCTCATAACTAATGAAAAGAATAAATTGAGCCCTAACTAGCTTAAAAACTGAGTAACTCACTTGTGAGAGTAAAAGAAAGCTAAAGGCAATCTTAAAAATGAGACACTGAAAACCCAGATTTTACAAAAGAAATACACTAAATACCATGTATTTGAAAGTGAAAAAAAAAAATCTAAACATTTTAGATGTTTTATCTGGAGAGGAAGAGAAACAACAGCCTCTTTAAAACATGCTCTGAAGTATGCTCTGAAAAAGCAATAGATGCTAAAAGTCTTATTTCAGAAGAAACAGCTTCTCTATTTCATATATTTCTTTCTGTCATCATTAGGTATCTTTTATTTTTTTTCCTTATTGCTGAAAATAAAAAGTTACTTCTACTTCTGCTGACATTAAAAGCATGATTTTACAAACTATTTAATGCGCTCTAAGGATACCGTTAAAAGACATTGGCATGTTGATGTGAGCCGTACAAAGGTCAATGATTTGGAGGCTCTTTCAGACAATTTGCCAGGATTTTGGCATTTTGTAAGCACACATAGGACAGCTCTCCAGCAAGCTGACCTTGACAGTGAATTGGATAAATAAACCTTCAATTTACCCCCTCCAGCTCAATGCTAGCCCAGCTGATCCCTCTGGAGCCTTCACCTGTCCATATCGTTCAACTGCCTGCAACTTTCAACTGACGAACATCCACAGCTTTACAGGTTCTGTGACAAACACCATCTAACAGATAAGGCTTCTGAAAAGTCAAAGTCAATAGTGTTTCCATTGAAAATTTAATGCTGCTTCCATCTTTACCCATCATTCTTCCTACTGTTGCATGTATCCCAGGAGGCACTTCAAGCAAAAGCACTACTCCATAACAGGTAATGACGTGGCATTTAATGATACTGTCCAAAGTGATCCAAGCCCATGGAAAGTAATGTGCACTCATGTACCAGATAAGTACAGCTGAATGTACTAGAACAGCAGTATCTTTCACTGCACTGTCACTAGATACAATGTGACATATGCTCTGCCATTGTACCTGGCTTTTCCTTTTACTTCACCATCAGAGGAAAAGAGCATTTTCAGATACAGAGCACCAAAGTGTTAAGGGAATTCAGTAAAAGGTAGGATGGCAACATATCCGTAATTAAGTATTCACAGCCTCTTTAATACTTCAGTGCTCTTGGATTCGCTACTAAAATCTGTGAATTATACCTCATTGAAGAATGTCCTTAATCGACTCTGACATGTTTTATTGGAGGCAGAAAAAATGTTTCAGTATGATAGATAAGGTTAAAAATGTTACTACTCTGATCATTTACTCTAGTGCCTTGCAAAAAAACTCCAAAGCCAAAAACCATTTACATCATTCATCTGATGCAATGGAGAAAAGAAAGCATTATCTGACAGCCCATTTTAGCTGATGGGACAAAGTGCACATTTTCAATTTTCTGACAAAGTTATGTTGTTTATGTAGATAAGGAAAAAAAACCCCACAACACTAACATTTCTACCACATGCCATAAGGATCTGAAATTTGAGTTAAACAGCAAAGTACCTTGAGACCATGCAGAGCATAGCATGACAAACAAAAATCATTTTTATGGTTTCAAACCAAATAATACATTACATGTTTTCTACTCTAATAGCAGCACAGAGGTTTGAGGCAGCCCCATAACAATGCAGCAAAGCTCAGCATGACATCTCTATGCCTGTGCAAGAATACTACTCTTGCTGTAGCATTACCTAGGAGGTAGTTTAATAAAAACTGCTGAAATATTTTTAAGTAAACATTTTAGCTGAGTTTTTCTTGCATTAATTTGGATACTCTCCAGATATCAATGGCTTCTGCTTACACTACTCACTGCAAAAGAGATGTACAGGAATCTCATACATATTCAACTTCTATTACTGTTTTTATTGGAGTGATCCATTACTATATGGGGAGGTTAGCAAAGAACAGAAATTGTTTAAACTCATCAGCAGCAACTTTTCCATGGAAAATGACATGACACTGGTAGAAAAAGACGGTTCTAAAATTATCTTCCTCAGGACGTAGCATATTAAGTTTTCAAATAAATAATCTATACATTTAAAATCCATATGGATAAACTTTATGAGAGACTGAGAGAGATTATATGTTTTAAGAGTGTCTGGTTTGCTTTTTCACCATGAAAAAAATGCATCTTCTTGGTCATACCAGTAAAGCAAAATTTCTAGAAGTAATATTACTTACTATGTAATTTACAAAATTACTGTTTCAGTACAAATTAGGAAGAAACACTGTTTACTACAAAACTAGTCCCACTTTGGTTCATTTTACTACTCATACACCTAAAGGTAAGCACACATTTAAGGAACTGGGTCAACTACCTTAGGCTTTGTAGTATACACCTAAATTACTAAGACATCTATGAGCTGCTCCATTATCCATTAGAAACCGAACTGAAAACTTACAAATATTGGCTAAGACTGTAATTCTACAGTATGGACAAGGCTTTAAATTAGGACCAGATGTTGGATTTTGTTCTTTAAACAACAGTTCTAAGGACAGAGAAATATCCATCTTCCAAGCCTACTTCTGCCTGGAGACAATATGACCCGTCTTAATGAGGCTGCTGAATGCTTTATGAGCAATTCCATCCACTAGTTACTATATTCTGGCATCAAAATTGAAATATTCACTCTAAATCTTGTCTTTAGGACAGTATTGCATCCTGCCAAATTTCCAGTGCCAATTTTTATTGTGATAGAGTGTTTCTCCAGAACCAAACAGATAACAGAAAGGTTTGCCTTTGCATCCTGTAATATCACCAGCTCATTAAGCTCCCTGTTCCCATAGACACTGTTTTGGGAAAGAGACACAGTTTTCCATATCCCAGTCACATCCATGCTACCTGCTGCTGCTATCAGCTACTTATATCTCTGTTTATACAGTTAATCACAGTCATAAAAATCCTACTGAATAAAACATTCCTTCCTCCAAGAAACAGGGATAGGGAACAAGAAACAAAAAGAATGTAGAATTCAGGAATTTTGAGAAAAAAATATGGCCATGTCCCCAGTAGAATGTAAAAAAAATAAAAATAAAAACTCCAACACAGAAAAATATATGGTATAAGAAATATGTTGGTGTGTCACACTAGGGACTGTCCGTCACAAAACTGTGCCTCTGTCATACTGTAATGCATTACCATACACATAACTGTGACCTGGGAAAAACAAGAAAAACTCCTGAAAGCTATTCTTTTAAGGGCATACATTAATGTGAGGAATAAAAAAACCCAAAAAACAAACAAACCTTTCCAACTTTAATTTTTATTTTTTTTTTAAAGTAATGTGTACACTTTAGAAGGCTAATTACCACACATGAGACTAAGATCTCTTTATCTGTTGCATAGCCATTTTCAATGCTGAGGTTTCTGGCCATGGGAAGACATCAGGGACTACAACTAACCATGCATTCTCCAAAGTGACTGTGGAGAACAGACAGAGTAAGAGGGTCATATCTTTATCTCCTCTTCTCTGGAAAGACCAATAAAGTTAAAAGTAAGGTAGTATTTAATAGAAAAATACAAAACTTTTACCCCATATTAAAAAGAAACAAGTTGAAGAACTGTGAGTCTGAGAGTCAAAATTCATGATCTTGAGCTACCTATTGAGTTTTAGTCAAACATAGCATAAGGTTACAATTAACGCCAGAATATTTCACTTAAAACTGGTGTATTCTTGATAAATGAATCTTTTTCCATAGGCAATTTTTCACCACAGAAATTAAGATACCATCTCTGCCCATATATCACAGCCATGCATGCAGAAGTTCACTCTTCTATGCCTCAGTTTTTTGAATCCTGCTTTCATTGCCTTTGAAATTATTTATTATATCATTTTTGCTGCATAATAATCACTTTTCTTTTATACATTGTAGGGTTCAGGAGGAGGAAAGGAAAGAAAGAAACTGTACATTCCTTGTTATTAATTTTCAGACTGCTTTTTTCTCATTTATTTTAAAGTAAGATGTTTTATTTCCCAGGCAGTATGTACGCTTCGCTCTATGAAGTGAGAGGTGCAATTGCTGCCCTAGCTCTGTGTGTGGCTGTGGCCTTAGAAGTCAAGGATAAAAGAAACAAAACTTTTTTTTTTTTTTAATTCTGAAGTGAAAAATCCATTTGATTTCTTTTTGTTTATTGCTGCATTACTTAGGTAATTGCTTGAGTTGAGGCAGACTGACGGCAAGGCTCTGGGCCCTCTGACTCCAATCCTTTTGCTTTATTTATTAGTCTCACTTATTAAAAGAATGTCTTGGCTTTTATGATGGGTACTATTCAAGCAAAAGTTAAATCACTTATATTTGCAATCCAAGTCACTGACTGACAAAAAAAAAAAAAAAAAAAATTAAAAAAAAAAAAAAAAAAAAAAAAGACAACCCCATACTAAGTATTCGCAAAGACACTCTAAACCACATGAAAATCACAAGCTCAGCCCCCAAAAATCAGATTATCCAAAAAGGTCTGTGATGATTTCCAAAGCATTTAAGTGAAGCAAAGCCATAGTAACTTGCAGGTAAGAGTCAGCCCACACAGAAAATGTAGCATCAACATATATAAAACTCGGCTTGAGCAGATCACATACAGTCCCATATGACTTAATGCATTCAGCAAAACCTGAGCAAAAGTTAGCATATCCTCTGCCTCTCGGAATGATCCTAAGACCTGCCATTTCAAACAGCACTGTCTTTCCAGTATTTTCCAAAATTCTTGATAGTTATCAAGCTCCTGAGATCTCCTAATACATGGTGATTCCATGTGAAAGCAGAAATATATTTAGCTATCTATTTGTTGTCTCAAATTGTGCTGATGTCCTCTAAAACACCCAGACTGGCTAACAACCAATATTTTTTTATTAAAATATTAGGTTACAAGATATGTTACAAAAGGAAGTAATTAGATTCCTGTCTGCAACTTTTTTAAAAATTTTCATTGATATTTTAACCTGATGGCCCATGATAAAACCACATATACAGACTATTTAAGAAATTAATTTGTTCAAACCTTTAACCTTGTCATACACTTTGTCATTCTTTTCATTCCTAATATGCAACGTATTTGTTTCAACAAGCTATTCACTATCCTTAATATCTTCAAAGACACAATGGAGTTATGGTTAGAGTTGTGTACTGAAAGACAAGACTTCCAGTTGATAGTCCTGATCTTCATGTCCTTTTTGGTTTTGCCTGATTTCTAAGATAACTTCCTCACTGAGACTTCTCCCCCTTGTTAGTGATAGTTTCTCTCTTTCTGTCCTGTCCCGTAGCTGAGTTGCTCACCCTGGGCACAAAGTAAGGTGCATTCCTGTAAGCTGTTAGGGATATTCTAGTGAGGTTGGTTTTGGTTTTTGGTTGGTTGATTGGGGTTTTTTTGGTTTGTTTCGTTTTTTCTTTTTCCCCAGTCTATTAGTTTTTATGCTAGTACTCTTCTGGTTGCTTTTGGCAACATACTGTTTTGGTATACAACTTCTACATTTGCTTGAGGTCACAGCAGTATCAGTGTTCTATGTCATATTCCATTTTGTCTCAAATAGCCTTTGAACTCACTTGAAATAAATGTGGTCTATTGCCACTAACAACTGAGAATGTTAATCCATGTGTTGAGAAAAAAATTATCCACCCTGATGCCAGTAAACTAAATGTTTATTGTGAAAGTGTAAAAGGAAAGGGGAGTCTGAGGTAAAGGCTTCAGGAGCTCTAGTATTAAACAGTGGCGTGGTTTATCAAGGCAACACCTTCTCCCTGTGATTTTAGGGCTTACCAGCCAGGCTGCCAGCACACAATCCTAGTTCTTCCACAAGTATTTTGCTTCATTATTGAAGTGTTCAGTACTAACCACACTCTTTATTTCACTTCCATTCTTGGTTAATAACCACCAAATGCCTCTCATAAATAAGGCTCTCAGTTTACACTTTCAAACTTCACAGTACTACTATTTGCAGCTCTCAAAAATTAAATTTTCCTGAAATGCTTATTTCCACTTGTATTGAGTGGCATAACATTTTTTTGTCTGCTTCTAGCCTCCAACCCAGATGTATTTCCTCAATACCACTAACTCTTCATCAGCTACCTGTTCTCATTTGGCTTTTCTTGCTGTCATTTCACACTTGATTGCCTTTTCTGTAACATACTATATACTATATATTCTTCTGCTATATTTCATTTTGCTTCCTCTACATTTTAGGATAATCAAAGGAGTATCAGCTGCTCACTGTCCACTAAGCCTGATTTGTATTTTAAAATTATATGTACATTTTCCATAATCCCTGCACATGCTTCCAACCTTCATGAGTGACTTACAGTACATTGTCACCTGCCAACCTGAAGCCAATGTCATAAAAGATATGCACAAAACTGTTTCAATTACCATACCAGACAAAGGATGACTCTGACTTCCTCAAAATACCTTCACTGTGCAGCTCATTGTCCTTACAAGTATTTTGCAAATTTCTGAGAGCACTGCATTTGAACTCAAATTACCACCATTTCATCTCACAATAAAATAAAAGTAGAAGTAGTAGTGCGTCTGGTTTACATGATTAGCATAAAAACCATGCATTGTTCAATCAAAATGCTGCAACTGAGTTTTGAAGCTTAGTTGTATAAATTTAAGGCCCTTAATCCATAATTAGATGTACAATTTCATATAGCTTGATATTAAGGACAAAAAACACTACCACTTCAGGTGCAAAAGTTATGTGGATAACAACCTATTAAAATACTCAGACACTACTGGAGCTGAAACAAAATATTTCCTTCTCCGAGTGTGACCATTTCCATCTGAAATGCACATAGAGAGCATTAAATTCACCTATAATATGTCCACTCTGGAAAACAAAGCTTTGAAGAGGGGCTTCACAGGCTTTTCTTACAAAAGAAAATGGGGCAAAAAATAAATAAATAGAATTTATGCTCACTCCTGCAGAACTGTAAAAGTAATTCTGATCACCTGATCATGAGAAAGTTTCCCAGGACAGCCAGGTCTGTACAAATGACCAACTTATAGAAGAAATAAGAACTCTCCTCCAGATAAGCCTTTAAAAGGACATGGCTGAAGATTTGCAGTCATAGTGTTACAGGTAAAAACTGATCTGAAATCCCCTCTTTGTCTATGTAGGGCTATAAGCAGTTATATCATGCTTTTTAGAGGTAAATGCGGAATTAATATTGAAGATGCTGAGAATACTGCTTGTACATAGCAGAATTTTCACAAGGAGGTTATATATTAGTTATAAATCTGAAAATGCAAAAGTGCATCACGAGAAAAAAAAAACGTATTTCAATAAAAATGCATTTGTTAAAACCACTAGTAATTATTACATCCAAAATATTTTATGTTTATATTAAAAAGCAATTTTAAATTTGAGTCATTCACTGCTAATTTTCTCCTCAGTGACAGCACCCAAATTTCTCTTCAAAATTACATACACTGTTTGAGCGATCACATAGTTTTTTTTTCATTTTTATGCTACAGTAAAACAGATAATAGTTATCTTAGCAGAAAGATAAAGAGATTACTGAATTCTAAACCTTAGATAGAAACAAATTTCTTACTTTAAACTGTGTCACCCTCGCTCCACAGAAAGAGTGATTATAATCTGCAAAGGGGAAAAAAAAAAGTAAAGCCCTCAAGAAGCAAGCCTTTCATAACTTCACCATTTTTCACAGGCAAGTATAATTACAGTTTTGCATAACCATCTAATGAGAGGAAGTCCTTTCTTGCAGTGTTAATAAAGGACCTTGCATAACATGTTAACAAAGCAATGGCACTCTATGTAGGTAATGTCATTGTGTAATTAGCATGCTCATAAGATGACTTAAGATTACAGTTTATCTGAATCTAATAACTGCCTATCAGCCACTTTACCATTCTGTCTTTTTCAATATATCTTTCCTCATGAATGGTTTGAGTATCCACCCGCTCAGTACTGAATCACAGAGGGAATAAAACAAGCCACTAACGGAACAGAAACAAAGATTGAGTTTGAGAGCAATGAAATGAATAAACATTTGCACTTGATTTAAAAACAGCTTTTTCACATAACTAGACACGTATTTTGGGACACAGTATCACAAATATCAGTCTTCGCTAATAATTGCCACATTCTACATGGTACAACATTTGAAAAGACATAAGAAATGCTACTAGAAATTACACTGGTCGCAACATGATATGAAAGTAGAGTTCAGGTAAGAACTGAACAGTTCTCTAAACTGCTTAACAGAATTGTTTTCACAAGAAACTACCTTCAGTTGGAACACTCAAATTCTGTATTTACCAGTAGCCAGTATCAAGCACTGGTTTGTTTCTCCTCCTCTTTTGTTCTTCTGTACCCATAGGTACTGCAGAAGGCAGCAGTACAGAATTCAGCAGAATCTGGTAGTACAGTTGGATTAGAATCACTTTTCCAGTTCCCAGTTCTACAATGAAAAGAAACTCAGAAAGCTGTAACAAATAAATAACCAAAAGTAGTGCAAGAACTTGGTTTGGAACGATCTAATGTTGATTCACGTATCCTCATATATAAATACCCTCCCTATCACCTTTTCTTTATCAGATTCAAGAAAGAAAGTCAAGGGAATGAAAAAGTCGAGGATAACAGATAGTGGTTAAGTTTTGGCTTGGCAAATTCTTTATAACAGGTACATTTCAAAGCTGACAGGACAATAAATCAGTTTTGGGGATCACAAATATTCTAACCTCCAAGTTAGTAGAACAGTGAGGACCTTTATGGAAACAGAAATTGAGCACAGAACACTATGTATTTCCCAACTTAAAAATCATTACAAAAGAATAAGCAATTGCATATAAACTTTTCCCTTTAAAAAAAAAAAAAAAAATCTCCCTGAAGTAGAAACTGTAAAACAAATTAAGACATTTCCAAGTATTTGCTAACCTACTTACAGGCATCATTGCTCCCCTGGGCCTTTGTAGCCTTACACCTTCCTTAACGGACTAGCTGAATAGGTAAATGGGTTATATCAGGCCAGGAAATCAATGTGTATACTGTGTTCTCAGCCACAGATGAGCTTGTCGAAGCCATTTTATTATAGCTCTAGGAGCTGTATTGATCTGACTGTTAACTACTCTGAGGTGGCTAGCAATCCGATGAAGATGCGTTCTGACGTCCATCCAAATGCTTTCTCCCCTCAATAGCTCTAACAGAGTTAAGTGTTTGCAGATTGAATTAATTTAATGTTTGCTAAATCAAAACTGACTATGCTGGAACCTAAATTCTATTAATTACTAAAGGAATCACACTAATGCTGTAACATGACGTTAGGCTGGAAAGGGCTTTATTTAACTATGATAACAGGGAATACAGGTTACAGGGAGAATGAGGGAATTGGTCAGGAATTATTTCATAACAATATCTTTTTTTTATTTCACATTCCGCAATTAGACATAGTTCAGATTTCTTTTTTCCTGAAATCAGGTTCTTGTTAGTTAGCAGAATTTCCCTTTGGTGAATTGATAAGTACAGGAAGTTAACTATATACTTGATAACAAGGAAGAAAAAAATTGTAACATCACCTTGAGAGCACAAAAAGGTCTTCTGTTGAACAGAGCCAGATGCACCTTTTCTCTTTAACTTCTTATTTCTATTTAGTCCTAAGGTTTGTATTGTTGATTTTACTAAAGAAAGTCAGAAATACTTTCTTCTTCGCTCTCTAATAAGAAAAAACTATTTCCCAAATTTTCTGCATGCAACAGCAATAGCTTACAAGAAAAACAAGTTCAACACTAACGTAATTAAATGATTTTCAACGATATTATCTAAGTGTCAGCCAATGCACATGCTGGATTCAGAAGGCTTGTGGAACATTTTCCAGGGAAGCACAGGTAAGGTTTCCTGGTAACTTTTCTCTGGGAAAAGCTTAAAAAACACGGATAAGTGCATAGTGTTTTGCTTGATCAAGTGTGCATTCCAAAATCCATCATATCCTGTATTTCATAAAGGGTAGATCTCCAATGTGTTGTGATTTTACTTTTTTTTTCTTTTTTACCAAAGTTGTTGTTTCATACAGCACCATTGGATGCTGCAAATTCTTAAAATAATTTTGGTACTAAATTATCTGTCTTCGTTTGCAAAAGCAGGTGCATTTGCCATTTTATTCATTTATTTTAAATACTCTATAAATGAAAAGAGTAAGTTTTGTATGGAAGCAAAATAAAGTTGATTTGATTAATATAGCCGTATGCTTACAAAGAACTACACTTTGTTGTTTGTTAAATAACCAGCAGTAGCCAACTGCACAGATTAGCTACATACAAAACATATGTCCTGGAACAATGATTTTATTTCAAACAGAAGAACAGTCTGTGCTCTTTCCTTACACTCCAACTTACCATTTCAGTTACACTATAAAATAAGTTTCTGATAACTACTTTTATTATGTGAATAGTCAGATTGTTCTCCCACAAACACACTGATCACAGCAAAACAATTATAAAAAAAGCCTTCTATCTGCCTCTCATAGTCTTCATTACTATTATTTTAAGTGAATGTTGGTCTTCACTTCAAGAGTTTCCAAGCTACATTTTAATCTGAGCAGAGAAGCTTCCTGCAATCATATTAATCCAATTAACTGATTTGCATCAAAAATCGAAATATTACTCCAAGAAACATTGTTGAGTAAGACAATTGAGTCAGTCTCTTTGTTACATATCAGGAGTCTATAGCGACTCTTCAGGTGTGAGAAAAAAATGAGAATTAAGCAACGTATGTAGTCGAGACAATGTAACAGCCTGGGAGTGGGGCAGGAATTAAAACAAACAAAACACAAATCCTACACACTAGATCTATATCTGTTACCTTATAGCAATGATCTTGAGTGGCAGGGGTCAAAAAACCCCATTACCTTTACCACTTCAACTGCATTTATCCAAGGAAAACATCCCAAATAAAAAATAAAAGCAGATCCCAGAAAGGCAGTTGCTTTCTATGACTAATCAGAAGGTACAGAGACAACAGGCACAAAAAGCATGCAAGCTCTGGTAAAGTCCATTTTTCAAGTCAAGAAGGGTCTTAAAGTATATCCTGTTAATTTAGAAATTAGTTTTTCCCCTTCTGTTTAAAGTCTATGAGGTGACACTAGAAAGAGTTTTGAAGAAAAGATTTTGGTATAGTTACTACCACTGTAATAGAACAGAACAATTAATTGAAAACTACATGGATGCTAAATGCTGGGTAAAACATTCTAAGAGTTAACTGTATTCACACATAAACAATAGAAAGGTTTTCAAATTTAAGTCCTATTTTAAAAGGATGCTTTTAAAGTTGTTGAACATTCTTCTGCATCAAATCTTTATTACAGTTTGTGAAGCAGAAAAATTTACCACATAGGCACAGACTATTTTTTTTTTTTTTTAAAAGGGAAAAGAAAAAAACCAAAACAACACAGAAAATAAGACTGCACCATCCAAGAACAACTGGGAGAATTAATTTTCTGAAAGCGTCTCTTCCATCTTGTAGAAAATTCTGGAGTATATATAAAACATAATTTCTTCCCTCCGCACTTTGCTTGTTACTAGGATTACTGATACAGGTAGTAAGATAGTCCCTCAAAAACAGGATCCTTTTCAACTTACAAACTATTATCAAATGTCATAAACAAGGTACAGGAGAAGCAAGCAAACCCTGTGGATATTACAGGAATTATAACTGATGACTGAAGGTACTAAAAATGCTGATACATTTTGTGGCTCCTGTAAGCATTCACACTATATTTAACTTCCAGCTCATATATTTATTTAATGCAAGCCAAAATTCTCATTTTACTTCTCAGATAAGAAGATTCCTTTTGCTAAATGATCATTTTTCCATTGAAGTGTAATGTTTGAAATCTGCATTTCATGTCAGAGGTGGCTGAGCTACTCAGGGCAAAGTGATACCCAGTATAATGAAACATTGTTTTTACAAGCCATACCTTTGCACAGCACCAAGATCATTCTGGGTTAAAACACCAATAAAATGAAAAATTCTCATTACAATTGATTCAAACATGTCAAAAATGCATCTTACTTTAATCAAACTACCCTGCCCTCCACTTTTCAGACATTTCTAAAACATAAATTATACCTTGCATTACAGAAAGAAACAAAACTGGCTTCTTTAAAGCATAATCATCGTAAATTGCAGCATTGACACCTCTGAATTAAAATTGCAGAAGAATTCACATTTATGCTGTTTTAACCACTATCGAGTCATTTGACATATCATAGGATCAGAATAATTTTAAGATGAATATAATATTCTTCACCATGTATTTCATTAGTGAGGATCATTTGGATAAAAACAGAGCTCTATTTTTGAAGTCCACTGACTTGCCAGAGATAACTGTAAAGAATTCAGTGTTTGTGGTATAACAAGCTATGAATGACAGTGTTCTCTCCTATTTCTCAAGAGTACAGCTTTGTCATCTACCACTGTGATCCCAACAAAGAAAAATCCAGATGTCTGCAAATTAAGGGAGAGCTGGATGACATTCTGCTGTTAATGCTCAGCATACATAAATCATTGTAATAAGAGAAGATTGTTATATTAACCTTTGTCACGCAATTTTCTTTTTCTCTGTAAGAAATAGGAAAAACAACAAATTAGGTGGCACAATAACTCTATTTTAAAGCTGAATGGTGTAGAGAACTTTCATCCCCTTGCCAGTCACATGATTCCCACTTATCTGGAATTTAATATGTGCCCCATAAGAAGTTAATAGTATGCATACACACTTCAATTCAGATCGTATATTGCTAGAAAGACAGAAAATATCTTTCCAAATAAATCATAATTTTAGAGGAATAGATACTGGAAGACAGGAAACCATGAAATTTAACCTTCGCCCTACCAAAAATCCATCTTATGGTCACTGGAATGCTTTAGTTCCCTCCCTCAGTTATCACATGTGGAAAACAGGACATTAAAAATTCCATCTCTGAAGAGTGGATGTACAGTCTCTGTGGCTGTGCACAACCTCAGTTGCTTCAATGAACAAATTTAAGAATATTGTCTCACAAGGGAGCTAATAGGATTGGGACCCCAACCTCAATGGTACCACAGTAAAGAGTTAACGTACTTCTGAACAGACCTGGTAATACTTTAGGTCTCTTGTGTATACAGTGTATATGCATAGTGTATTATAAGATTAATGCTGGAAATTTCACCTCATGCCAGAGATCTGCCATACTTCCAAAGCAATTTATTTTGAAAAGTTTCAATCCTACTAAAAAAAAAAAAAAAATTAAAAATAAATAGGTGCTCAAATTAGCTGCCTTAACTTAAGGGCATGCTGCCATTTGAAACGTCCTATTACCCCACACCGGCTCCTGCTGTCATTCTAAAGGAAAACGGGTGTCATGTAGGTCCTATATTACATCTGTCCAATTTCTCACCATAAATGTATATACATATCTATATAGGGGAGACAGGGAACAGGCAGTAGGCAGACTGTTTTCTTGAAAGTTTCATCACTATCTCACAAGCTCTGTTTTTCAAGAACTTAATATAGATGTTCTGGGTGAATAAAAGGGTTGAGGATTGAGCTTTCAGAGCTTGAAAAATGACATTCACAATGAAATGACTTCAAAGAAGAACTCAGAGGGGTTTTGACCATTTCTGCAGTAAGCAAGCATATAATTAGAATACTTATGTGCAATAAAACAGAAAAGTGTAATAATTTCAAATTATTTTTGCATCATTTCATTACAACTATATTTCACATCACAAAGTACTTTTAAGAGAAAATAAATATTAAAAAGCCATATAATCTAATCCTCATAGTGTAGTATTAGATAGGCAAAACCCATATATTATCAATAACAATCCATCAAAACAAGGAGTTGCTCTAACCTAGTACATATTCCCTGACTTCATTCATCTTAATCCCAGTTTTTTTGTTTTTACTATTTCAACTGCATATCAACCTGGCTTTCTTGTCCCTCATAAAGTCACTTCAAAAGTGCCCCAGCACAAACCAAAAACAGATTTTGTAAAAGTAAACTTATTAAAAATATACTTCCTTATCTATTTTAATTTAATTTTAAAATACTTGCTTCAGTTTCTACAGGTATGAATAGTAAGTGGAAAAATACAATGATTCTTTTGAACTGACCAGTAACAAGGCTTCTTCAGAAGGCTGGTCATACTATTTTCAGGAGAGAATGGAAGCTTATATTTCTTTCCTTCATTTAAACTAAACATTACTAACACTATGAGATTGGTAGGTTATAATTTAAAAGATTTTTAAATTAATAAAATACTAAGATTTTCTGTTACATTTTTCAAACATGCTTAATTTTATTGAGAATATGACACACTTCAAAATACTTACTGATGCGGGTTAGCAAGCCATAATAAACAGCAAGACTCCATGCAATCCATACTCTCCGTGGCAGAGTATTTAAAATTCTAAATGGATTCAAGCCTGACACCTGAGCAGTTGTTAGCTAAAGAAATGGAAAAGGCACCCTGGAAAACTCTCCACATTACTTTTCCCAGCAGAAACATCCAGGAATCTTAGTATAATTTCAGAAAACTAGACACACAGTTGCTGGTTTCAGTATGTTTGGAAACAAGTTATACATTCCCAAGGAAATACGGGCTTTAATAGAGGACCATATCAAATACTACTCAGATAGCATTCAAATTCCACTGTGGAAAGGATGCTAAAAGTCTTATGGACATATTCCTATGCCGCAAAGGTTGAAGGACTGCTTCATACTACTGAACTAATATTTCTATTGTCTTTCCCATATCAAACTCCTCAACTCCTGCAGCATGTGACCAACCCCAAATATGAAAAGCTTCCCTAAAGTCAGAGTTCGTGCCCAAAGATAAACCACTGCCTGAGCTGTTACTGCATCCAAAGCCTATAAAATTTACTATGTTCATATAATAATGACAAGAGACCACTTTGATCCACTTCATTCTCTTTTTAGGTTTTTATGAATCCTCTAGCAAATAAATTCAAAGACAATTACTTCAAGAAATTGAAACCCACTCAACACCATTAAGTATGGATTTTACAAAAACAGCAAGAATAAGGAGTTAAGACTAATATTTCCAAATTTACCTCGATGGGTACTTTCCGTATGAATGGTAAATTGATAGGCAGCTGCAGTACAACAGGAGTCAGTGACAGTGTGTAAGCTTCCAATTCTGGCTTTCACTTTATATAAAGATAAATGTAAGCACATGGGATACAACTGCTAAAATATACCAGATTTATTCTTTACTTTCTTTTCGCTACCTCTGTGTTACAAAAGCAGTACAGTTTTGTGCACACCTTCAAATTTCTTTTTTAGGAGAAATACATTTTCTCCTAAAATAAAGTTTGGAGTTTTTTTAATTCTGAGTTGTGGGAACTTTTTCCATAATCTTCTTTGAAGGAAGCATAATAAGCTTTATTTTCTTGAAAAAGAAAGTTTAGGGGAAAAATAAAAAAAAAAAGAAAATAGCAAAACCACATTCTTTTCACATGATCCTCCACTATTCCAACTCCTTGCCATAGCCAGAAATGCCATCAGCAAGGTAGGCTTGCCTCCAATCTGTCCCTCTGGAGCTAGAAGGGGAAACAGTAGCTGTGCAGCAATTCTACATGAACAGGCTTGCTCAGCTCTGTAGAAAAGATAGACCTGTCACCAATTGTCATTAATGTCACTCTCATTGAGTTTTGCTTTCCAGGTTAGAGTGGTGGTAAATGTCAAGGTTGGGTTTACCAAAAGTACTAGCCTTTTCTTTCCATTCCCCATCTTCCTTACTTCTGCACACTTTCACACAAAAATCTAAGCACTTATGTTCACCCAACTGTAGAATCCTTCAGGACAATCAGGGATGCATTCACCTATACACAAGACTGGGTTTGCACAGTATCAAATTTCAGCATGTAAGAAATTTTTAGCTATTAAATTATGTTTTCCAGCTAGAACAAAAAGCAGACCTTAAATTCTAAGCCCGCATTCAACAACAGTCTACTTGTGGTTCCCAATATTTCAGCCCATGTTTTCATCTGCATTTCTGCAACTTGAGAAGTAAAACAGGTTTCAGTCAAGAAATAATAATGAATCTCAGCAACAAAGGTATTTGACTAAGAACATTCTCTGTTATCCTTCTTTATTGCTCTGGTTAGAAATAACTGACAAAAATCAGTTTGCAATTTACAGTTGCACGATTTCAGAGTTATGACTATTGTTAACTCACAGAAGCTCCTCAGCTATGTGCTCAGCCCCCTACACTAGTTCAGTGTGTATGTTCTGTTCATTTCCTACGTGATCAGTAAAGGAGAAATACCCTTGCATAATTTACCATGAAATTCCCATTAAAAATAAAAAACTATCTTTTTTCCTATGCTGCATATTAATTGATAGTAGTAAGACAATGGTATCAGCTGTCCATTTAAGATATTTTAGTTTAGTTTACAGTTTGATCTTCGAAACTCTATCTTTTAAATATCTCAAATGTATATACTGTGTTCTGAAGAGCTTTCATGGAGAATGTTTATTAGTCACTTTGATCTAATTCATCACAAAGAAACCGTCTTAAAGTACATAATGTTCTTTTAAGTGACACATGTTGAAGCTGTTAACATACTTTTAACCCATGCTTTCAAGGATCTGAACCCGTCCTTACATCATCTAAAACTTAATTAAAAGAATACTGTCAATATCAATGTGAAAGTAACTTGTCACCCTATGAATGAGAGCCTCCAGTCGATTTTTCAAACTGTGCCAAACTTTCGAAGGGCTCTTTCACTTTATAAATCAACTAGCAGCTTAGAATATCCTGGCAGCACCTTCAAGGAACGAATCAAAATGACAGGAAAAGAGGGGATAACAATCAAAGCTTGACTGAATACAGGTGTTTGAGTTTACAGACGAACCACAAATGCCTGGATCTTTGACAGCTGTTGATGTTATCAGTTATGTGCAGCTATTATTGGCTCCGGTCTTAGGGGCTGTAAGGCCTTTCCCTTAGCAACATCTCTGTGGCTGATAACATTTGGCTGAACTTTCAGATCTTAACCTCCCTTCTGACTTTTTGCAGTCAAACCCGCCTAAACTGATCAGAGGAAGAGACACGCAGTGGGAAGACAAGTAAAATATTATTGACTGGACTGTTTCATGTCTATTAGGAAGAAAGAGCAAGGGAGGGGAGAGCTTTCCAACTTGACAGGCTTCAAGATAATCAGGGAAGGAATCAAGGCAACAGTAACCCTTAGAAAAGTAAGAAAGCAATGGCTTATGAGAGGTCATTGCTCTATACAAGGAACAAACACAGGGTGATATTTTATCAGGCTCCAATTTTAGTTCCTCCATTTTAGTACTTGCATTTTTTAGTGCTGCCACCAATTTTACAGCACACAATACAGTATTATCACTTGTTCAGTTTTCAGCTTTACTTAAAGCATACACAGATGAGTAAATTGTTGAGATTCTCAGCAGACCAAACAGCTTCTGAGCATTTTCAGAGGAATAATTTTTAAATAGTTTTTTAATTCAGATTCAGCACTTGTTATCAGTGTTTTCCTGGACAGACTTTCCCCTGCTCCACTAGCATAAGCCAGGAAAAGTAAAAATTGATAAGTAACTCCACACTACTTACTGAAGTCATTCGACTGGTAATGGCTATTTTTGCAAGGCAGTGCCATGCACTCTGCATCCCTTTTAGAGCTTCATGAACTATCCAAAATTCTCTATGTTCTTCTAAAGTAAAGGCCAGGAAGTTCTCTGTACATCTGTACATATGTTGTAAACCATCAAACATCACTCTGATGACTAGATCAGGCTCATCATCTTAAGATCAATAAAATCCTAGACCAATGAATTAGCAACCTAACAGACAGGGTTCTCAGATCTCCTCAAGTGATGAAAAAGCAACTCCAGAAACATTCTTAGTGTCACGAGAAATCATGTTGTGGAACCCAATACTCCAAATGATCTTGTTCATTAGTTGGGCAGCACTTGCATGCCAACAATTACTAGTGAGTAGCAGTACATAATGTGTATTCTTTACAATGCCCTTCTACTTTCTAAATTGTACATAGGTACAACTCAGACTATTTTCTGTTCAGAACTATCACAGTAAGTCTTTCAATAAGTAACCCATCCTTTTTATATATTAAAAAACCCAACCTTATCTAATTGTGTGATATGCTTACTTTCTGCCAAATAACACTGTGAATCCCACAGGAAAGCCATGATGAACGTGATACATGTTATTGTCATGCTGTATCACATGACAGAAAGCATAGGTGAAATATATATGACAGTAACAATATTTGAACAATTATAAGAAAAAGACATAAATGAAGAAGATAATGCAAAAATTAAAAAGGGACTTAAGAATTATGCTGCGTGACTGTTGATATTTTAAAAAATAAAATCCTTTGATTAGTACCTTTAGAAACCTAACAGAGTTGTTAAACAGGAGTTTCAATCCAAAATACAAACTGAGAGGTGTAGGCTCTGCATCTATATATCGGCCGAGCTACACAGAAATTATCAGATGTACTATGAGAATGTATATTCAGATGTATATTAGAATACCAGCATTATACTTATTTTATGAATAAAAATCAAGATGTAATAAGTTCCAGTTTACCTTTTTAAAGTAATTTAAGAACTTATATATTATTGCAGGTTAAGTTTATAATTCTATTTTTAAAAAACGTGTTCAGCCATAAAGATGTCACCATTTTAGCCATCAAGAAAAGGTCACATCGGCATTCAGGATACAACTTAACTATTCTTTTTCATGCTTTGACTCTGAATCTTTGCATCTGCACTTACTTGGAGGTAACTGCTAGAATCATAATCATATATTTAAATTAGTCACCAGGAGAAAATTAGAATGTTTTGGGAGAAAATTAGAAAGAAATGTTTCAAGAATTCCTAATATTCCTTAGATGACTTTCTTGTATCTTCCTTATAATGCCTACACTGAGAAAGAACAAACCTTCAGAAATCATTCAGGGATACAGACATTTATAAACATCATAAGCACTCAGTCAGAAAGCAAGTATGGGATGGATGACCAATCACACAAATGAATTAACAAATTGTGAATGCCAGACAAAAACTCCCAAATAATCCACACATTAAAATATTCACTATGGAACCCAGAACAATGTTAATTAATGCAACTATCCTGTACATTCACAAGTTGCTTACCAAAGATTTTTTTTTTTAAAAAAAAAAGTGTTCTCAAATCTCTCTATATGTATCTCAGAATATATTCTCTATATTAATGACAATATATTATAATATTCTTAGGAAAAAATAATAAAGGATGGTAAAGCCAAGAAATTCATGGTAAAAAATATCATAATTTCTCCCTAATTCCATACCTCTGTAGCATAGGGATGGAGAGAGAAGTCTTAACCCACTTTTCTGTCTTTCCCAGCTCCTGAAATGAGCTAGCACCTGTATTTTCCAATTTACACACTACATGCAATAGCCTTTTCTAGGTCATCAACCAGCAATACAGGAATTGTACTGTTGAGAATACTACCTGCCCCTCAAATCCAATCCGCATTAAGACCTCGCAACAGCACCTTTTCCAGCCCTTAACAGATCTGGAAGAAAGTGCAAGGACTGTAGCATAAGACTGTAGTAGAGGATGCTTGTATCAAAAAAGTGAAAGATATATGGTATACAGTCAAATAACTTTAACTTTTTACATTACTTTTGGTACCTTCATTTCAGTGTTTGAAAATTTAAGTATTACAGTGAAGCAGCTAATTCAGTTAAAAATAGTAGAATTTGTAAAAAGAGGGTTTATCTCAAGAAACAGGAATTATAACACTTACCTATGGCTCACAAGAAATTACAGAACTATCACTATTAGATTATGTTATCATTATGATAAAGTTGTATGAAAATAAGAGCTCATATCCAAAACATATCAATATATCTTACAGCATACATTTGTTATCAAGAAGCCTTTCAAGGACAAATATCAATAAAAAAATAAAGGTTTTTCTAGGTTGGAATTGTGATGTTATGATGCACATACTTTTCTTGTTACTTGGAAAAAATAATCCGTATTTATGTAGGTAGTGAGAAATTTATTATGTTAATTGTCCCAATATACTTTGGTACTACTGATTTTTTTTAATGCTGAATTTCTTCTTTCACATCTTAAGAAAGAATTTATAAACATTTGATGTCTAAAACATCTAAAGAAAAAGTTTTCAAGTTAAAGATGGACACACTTCTCCCTAGCTTCACCTCTATTGTTTTCCTCCCCATACTCTAAAAATGACATCACTGCCCACACCACCAGTTTTACTGATGATTACTTAGCCTGTTTATACCTCAAAATTAATTTGACCATTTTTAAAATTTCTTTCCTCAAACTTCAACACAAACCTAGTCATATTTCACATACAATTACCCCACCCTAAATTATAGCAGCTAAATTAGAAATTTGTAAGAGTATTCTGGTTATAATCTTAACTGCAAAGGGGCTATCCTCCTCTTAGTACTTTTATCCTTAAGTCAGCAGCATTTAGGACAGCACTTCTGGTTAGAGCTCATTTGTACAATGCAACATCGTTATGAAAGCCTTTTATCCTCAATCATTCAACCAATCCAAATGTGGAAAACCATCTTCAAGAAACAAGCACTAATAAATCTCTTTCATTTCCTTTTAATTTTAGGCAGATAAATGTTACATATCCTGAGTTGTAGGCTCTCTAGTCATGAAATCACTTGCAATGACTTAAATAAAATTTAACCCTCTGGAAGCTAACTTTCTTTTGCATTCATACATTGATTTTAAAAGCTTGTGACCTAAAACGTAAAATACACCATACAATTAATGACAAGAAGGGCTTGTAAAATTTAACAGAATTCATTTCATCCTCTTCTACTAAACATCAGAACAGTCTGACCTCTGACACAAGATCATCTTTCCAGTCATAATTTGCAAAAATCAATTATAAGGTATGTAGATGCTACATTGTTTTCAGAAGAATCTTGACTAGTGCAGGAAGATATTGCCGCTTGAAAAACTAAGAACGTAGCGTAACGTCAACAGTAATATCCTAAGCAATTGAGTCTTTGGCCAAGAGAACTTTAGGAGACAGAGTCACAAAATGAATATTACTACTGAACGCACAATGCACAGTTCAAAGGCACGTGTTCAGTCTTGTATCAGAAAATAAGAATCATGCAGCAACAATATGACAGCGATCCTAGACTGATACAATTGCCTTTTCTAATTTATTTCACTTTTCGGTGGAAAAAGAATAAAGGCTATATTTTTTAAAAACTCTAATGAAGGAGCCAGGAAAACTTAGCCAATTTACCTTGCATTTTCACCCCAGAAGATCATGGAAAAGATTAAATAATGGAGAGCAGTATAGAAATCTCTTTTATGTTATTGTTTTATTCAATTTACTTTTCTCTCATGAAAAACAGCTGAAAGTTACAATTGAATCTGCCATATTCTTACACTTTTCAAATTTAAACACTCCACCATTTTATGTAGATAAGAGAAACATTTTTTTCCTCACAGAAGGTAAGGTGACAAGCTATTGGTGCTGCCTTTGATGGTGTCTGTGATAGCAGATTAATCTCTACCATCAGTTAAAGTGATTGCCATTAAAATCTGTATAAGCCATTAGAATTACTGCTTGAGTTCCAGTATTCCCTCTACTTACTGTAGAAAACAGAGAAGGCCAGTAGTTCTCATGAACGCTAGTGACTTTAAATGGAATACCAACTACAAACAATGGTAAACATTGCAGTGGCAAAATACTGTACATATGAGCATCATCAAATGGATAATAAATCTGTAATAAAGGGGAAAAAAATGCCTATTGCATTTTAGAGGGAATTTTCTTCTTCAACACCATTATTCATTCTGCTTCTACAGTAGACATTTTCTCTATTTATTTGTTGCACATCATGAAATCTTGCATTGAATTCCCAAAGCTATGGTCATCAAATATATGCAAAACAAAGACAAATAAATTCACCATGCCACACATACTTACTAGGTCTTATGATTTTAAACCTTTGTATACTGCATTTGTGGTCCTCATATACATGTGTAAAAGTGCTAGATATTTCTTATTCTTAATACAGAAAAAGTTACATCAGGTCTAAAGGGACGGTTCTCCACTACTATGGATCAAAAAAACTCCTCTAGCAATATTACTGCTGGCTATTAGCATGTTATTTAAAGTTACCTTGAGTCAGTTTTAAATTGTGCTCCTTTGTCAAAAATATAAATTTCTCGCAAGTTTGCCTTCCTCAGAGGAAGAGTTTCTTCTTTTTTCCACAGTCTATCCCCTGTGGAAGACAGGTACACACCCTTACAAGGATGCATCTTGTGGTTAGCCCTAACTGTAGAATTCCAGATAGTATTACAACATTGCATACTATAATGGGAGAAATGAAGTATACAATTCTCAGTTAATTTTACACAGAAATACAAGCTATACCACATACTGCTTGAATGACAGAAAATAGGGCTCTTCGGATCTATTGCTTTATTTATATACACACATTGAGGTTTAAATGCAAACTGTGAACTCATCAGCGCATTGAAGGCCTGCACTCTGCTGTCTTCATGTATGTCAAAGTTCAGGTCACTTGACTGCAACTGTACTTCAAAAGAAAATTCCATAGACAATATTTTTAATGTCATCGATAACAACTAATTTGGATTTGCAAAGGATTGCTTTCTATTCAGAAAAGCATGTTTCTTACTGTTTAAAGCTACAGTAGATAGTTATTCTGAAATAATATCCGATTCTACACTCTTCCGTCCCACAAACTTTATTCACGCTTATGTAGATCTTAACACAGTTATGCAATCATCTGGCTAACATCACCCTCTGGATAGTAATGAGGTCCTCTCTAACCCTTTTGCTGCTATAAAGTAGGCAGAAGTTAAATGCACAGATGAAAAAAATTTGTCTCAATTTCATACTTCGGCAAAATGGTAATTTTGTACTTAAAATGTACAAGATGGATGTTCAGAAATATAGGCTGAAAGCCTAAATTATATTTGGTCATAATTTATGTAGTACAGTCCCAAAGAGATACAAAAAAGGCAGAGCATAATTTATCTGTTGGAATCAGAGATAGCTTTACTAAAATTCCCATTTATTCTATCCCCTACAGTCTTAACCAGCCTTTGTCCTTAGGGCGCATTCTGTTTAAGCTTTCCATATTGCTGTTTGATCACATATTGTAGCCTATAATTTCTCTATCATCTGAAGCAAATTCAGCTCACAAAAATTATGATCTTCATGATAGCAAACACTGCATTCCTAATATACAAAGTATTTATAGCAATACAAAATTATTTGCATGTAAAATGTCTATCAGGGGAACACACACTTTAATTCTGAGCATACCCCTATTAGAACATAAGGTATCCAATACTTTGAGAGTGGTTTCATGATAAAGAACCTAAACAGAGAAACAGAATGCGATGAATATAGTGGGCACAGTTGTCTCTAAGGAAATTTTATGCAATCTCACAGAAGTCAATGGGATTAACCAGCACTTCTGTCAAACCTGACTTTATGTTCATTTTTTAAAATATACTATTTCATTTATGGTAAGACAGACGTTTAAAATGAAAACGCAATGTAAGTTTGATTTGGCACATGTAGTAAAAACCTGCAATTATTCTGTCTAGGAATAGTTTTTCTAAATACACTTCCATGTAGCAAATTAGCTGAAAATTTACATCAGAAATACCCATGTAAATTAGAAAAAAAAAAAAAAAAAAGTATAGTTGTAATACTTCAGTCTTGGTTGCCTCCTTACTCTGTTAGAACTAGTCAGGACTTATTTGCATGGAGGATATGTAAAAGACATCTTCATGTTGCAGAAGTATTATTTTTTCAGTATCTAGAGATTGTTTTTACCGTGTTTGCAGTGAACAAATATCTTACTATGCTAAACACAATGTTGTTACTAGAGCTGACAGTTCCAACCTCATAGTGAGACAAACTGTGGATGTGATGACTTGGGTTCACTAAATATTTCCATTATTATTATTTTAATCATTAGTATTTCTATCATAAATATTCAAATGTTGACAACATAGTTTTCACAATAAACATCATTTGATTGTAGACTGGCTAAATTCCAATTTGAGTGCTTCAATTTGCCTCCCAAGTTTCCCATGAAGAGTATGATACACCTCTCTCTTTTTCCTTTAATTGAGAGTAATTTTCTTTATTGTTTTATACTGAGTTTATGGCTTACTACTGACAGGGTTGCACTTAAACGATATTAATCACAGGTTAATTTAAAATACAAAGCGTAGATCTGCATCTGAACTCTGGAAAACTTCTGTGGAGTCAGAATGCACATTTCACATGAACAGGCAGCTCATGGGCACCCCAGGATTCAGTTCAGTCACTAGTAGAGACATCTCCACTTAATACTTACAATTCTAAGCTACATTCTTTGCAGCATTTGAGGGAGAGTGTTAGGAGTGATGGACAGGTACTTTGCAAATTGTTTTGTTTAGGGGTGGGAGGGTTGGTTTTGATTAAAAAAATAAATGCAGTTTAGTTTCAACTGAAATTGTGAAATCACTTTCATTTTGTATGTTTAAGCAAAAGAATGACTGTGAATTAAGCAATTTCAAATTTATGGTTAAAAATAGTTGCAAAAATCCTGAAGTATTTTTCTGGGTCTTTTTTCAGCCAAGAACCTGAAGTCAATTATATGTCAACCTGAAGTCAATCATAAGTACCTGGTACCATTCTTGACTAAAAATCTCCAGATACCTCAAACTTTCCATCATTCCTGGTTGGCTAGGAGTTTCCATGCATCTTGATACAAGATGACTTGGACTCAGCTCTTCACATCTTCCATATTTCTTAGCTGAAAAGTAGAAAGGTGCCTTATGTGAAATAAACTCTTTAGTGACTACAAAACACCAGCTACTGCAGAAAACTGCAGGATATCTGTGCAAAACAATTATGGAGAGAACATTAAACAAGTTGTTTCTGATCTTCATATCATTCAGTTTTGAAAAATGGTATATTTAATTCTCTTATGTTCCCAAGAGGTTGGCCTAAAGGCCTCCTGATGTCTCTTCCAGCCTGAATTTTCCTATGATTGCAGTGTGCCAAACACGGGACCACATTTACAAGTACACTTTGAAACATATCCCAATGCCAAAGCACACTGGACAGGAGGTGGCTGCACTTGCCTGATAGACAAGCACTAGGCTATCTTTGCTGAAAGAACACCTCTGTTTTCCACAGCCTCTTTATTCTTATTCACAAGATGATAGGTCACAATGGATTTTCACTTACTCATCATTAGACTCTCAAGGCTACAAACATCTCCCCCAAACTCCTGTCAATTCCTAAACCAAAAATGTCTTTCTTTCCTGCCACTGACACAGTCACCAACCAGTATTGAAAGGATCCCCTGACATGGTAAAGTGAAAAAAATTTTACCAAGGTGGGTCTAAATAAAAGCCCATCTCACCACACCATCTGTCTTCACTTTTGACTTTTGCAGATATTTAAGGAAAAAATAAAATGGGCATGCACAAAATTATCCCCTCCCTGTCTCCCCTACCCAGACTCTAGCTGGCAGGGAAGTTTGCCTTCATAAGAGTATCAAGACTTCCTAACCCTCATTTCAAGAATCCATCTAAAACTTAACCTTTTTTAGACCAACTAAAAGCTGCCATTCATACGCCCAAGAACATCACTCAGTCTAATGATAACACCTAGATTAGTCTAGCCATATTTTCCTAGAACTTCTTGATACTTCAACTGTCCAGCAATAGGGAGAACACACACTCTGAGTAGCCACTGCACTTGAAGCTTGTCAGTACTGAGCCTCACTAAAAGCAAAAATAAATTTAAACTACCAGCCACTTGCTGGTCATCTGCCACCAATAGGTGACACACTCTTGGTGAAGCTATTGCTGTTAGAAATCTAAGACATTTAGAAAATGAAAGGTAGTTTAGCTAAGGAACATCATTTGGAATCAGGTGTATTGGAAAAAAATATGACTGCATTTTTCTTGTATGTATAAGAATTACAGGATTGTATACAGATGGTTTCTGAGCATAAAATTTATGCTTATGGAAGATTCCAATAGAGTGATAAATGCACAATAAACCTACAATTCATAGGAACAAGACATGGATTTCAAGGATTGCCACATATATAGGCATATCAAAACCAGTTAGCAGTATCACATAAAATGTTTTGTACAGTAGATTCTTCTTATAGCTAAGCAACTATTTGAAACAGAAAAATTCACTGCAAAGTAATTTAGCTGTAATCAGAAGTATAAATGTGAGGATTGTAACAGATAGAATTAGATTGTGAATCATCTGTTTCGTGACAAACTGTGTTACACACAAAGGCCATCTGTATACGTTAATATCTGTATAGGAAAGGAAAATGCCAAATTGTTCTGATAGTTTTACATCAATGTCTGCCGTTGAAATATTGAAGACCCCAGTGTCTGTGTGTCTGGTATTTCCAACATAATCAACAATGAACAAATGTACAATACAAACTCTACTAGAGATACTGTTTTCCTTTTGAAGAAAAGTGGTTTAAGTTTTAGTAATTTTATCTTGTTATGGCAAAAATTTTAGGGATACAAAGAGAAGTCCAGGTTGTGAGGGTTGTTCTTAGACTGATGACCTATAATGGAGTTAAGTCATTTTTCAGAGAAATAAAACGTATCTGGAATGTGTTTACAGATTTTCAAAGAGTCAACTGGAATGCCACTACTCTGCTTTAAGAAAAAGTAAAATGAGTTTAAAAAATTTAATTCCTTGGTCATACAGAACTTTTATGCCTATTAATACTATGTCTATTTTGGCAACCAGTGGAAAAAGAAATCAAGATTTAGTAACTAAGCTTCTGAAACCTGGATTCCAGGTTTCATGATGGAATTGGGAAAAAAAAAAAAAAGTAAAGAACTAGACAACCTTTAAGTATCAGAATTTGGGGCAGAGGGGGAAGGGTGTCCTCCTAGATCTGCAGAATTTTAAAAATTACAGAAGAAACATCCACAGAATCATATACCTTTCAGATAATGAAACTGTCCCATTTTGAACCAGTGCATAGCTGTAAAAAAAGTTTGGTCTAGATGAAATTTGGCACCTACTATATGGTAGGACAATGATATGACTTCCTCAATCTGAATGCAGGCAGTTATTCAAGTCACTTAGCTTTCTAGCTCAGCTTCTTCTCTTTATAAATGGGCATAATATATATTTCCTTGGAATAACATTATATTTGCCCTACACACAATTCAGAGAGGCTGTTCAGTGCATGGTGTAATATTCACCACACTAGGAGAGAGGCCTTAAGTCAAAGCAGCTCTTTATGCCTACAAAAATACTAAAAACTTAAGACACCACAAATAAGCAAGGCATTTCCCCAGCTCCAAGGCTGCACTTGCCTAAGAAGTGTAAAATAGTACACTTGACAGCATCCTTCATGCAAGAGCTTCAGCTGTTCATTGGTAAATTTTTGGCACTCTAAATTGTTTAAAGTTTTGAGGGGATATTCTTACTAATAATTTTATTTGTTCAGTATCAACTTTTCTTCATTTTAAGCTGTCTCAATTTGGCTTTAAATATTAAATGGAAATGGGAAGGACTCATATGGGCAGTATTATAACTTTGTGTCCTCCACAAACACAGTAGAACACTAAAATTTCTCCAATTAACATTGGCAAATAACCACATCCATTGGGGTATTTAGGGCTTTTTATTTCATGGGTTTTGAGGTGGAGGGAGAGGACCCGAATCTATAAAAACATTTTTAGGGTCCATTGAGCACCTGCTTTCTTTTTTATGTCCTTATTTTAAGAAAACAAACATTGAGAATACAACTAAGCAGAAATAGTATTCATATCAGAAATAAATATCCACAGATAAACATCTGAACTTTCCCAACTCTCCTTTTTCTGTTCCTTAAGGGAAAAAAAAAAACAAAAAATGTTCATAGCTATTGAGTAAAGGTGCTATAAGCCAAACAATTGACGCTAATCTTTGAATCTGAAGATGACTGGGGTTGGTAAATGAATTAAGGAAGCTTCCTTCACTTGACTAAGTTACAGACTGGATTTTCACTAGTACCAGGAATACTGGTCCTTTGTCTCACATGTTTGCTTCAAGTGATTTCTCATTTGAAAACTCTCTTGCAAAAACTGCCCTTTAGCATAGAATAGCCCAGCAAAAGACTAGCAGGCAAAGCATTTCACATTTCCAGAGCTGATGCACTGAGGAAATAAAATGTTGAGAAGTTTCTGAAACACTGAAAAGGTACCTATGCCAATCCGTCAAGTAGACTCAGAAGTAGAAAAGCTGCTATCAAGAACAGTGATAGCATTGAGACAAATGAGCAAATTGAGCAAATACAGACCACTTCAATAAAGCCAGCAGTAACATGTTCAGTAAGCCATGCACAGCAGCTAATTGCCAGGTTGATAATTTGGGCTTTACCTCACAACTCACGTCCTAGTAAATAGAACGAAGCAAAATGTTATGAATATCCAACTGATCCCAACTCATAACAAGTGCAGTGAAAATTCGTTGCAAAGAGGTCCTCCCAAAGAACATTTACCTGCTCAGTATTGTGTCCCTTTTACAAAGTGGGAATAAGAAATATAAGTAGGGAAGTCTCCAGATTCCATAGTTTAAAACCTAATTTTATTGACTTAAGCATATTTTTACTTTCAGATTTAAAACCTATTTTCTAAATATTCCCTGGAATTAGCTTCTTTTGCCTCAAGAAACAATACAAATAAATCAATAAGTAAGCTATGTCCACCCTTAAGACCTTCTACTGCATATTCATTTTAATCAAATTTCCCATATTCTTTGACTTTCTATTCTTCATTGCCTTGAGCTATGCATTGCAGCTACTGATGACATACAAATGTTAATTTTGTTCAAATTCAAACACAATACAGAAAAGCCCATTTAAAAGACTACTTTGCAAACACCACACTTAAAATGAAAGAACTGAATTAAACAGGCTACAGAAAGGAAAAAAAATAAATTCATTCAAGTGGATCCCTGTGTTAGCTGTGTCAAATGATCTTCAGTCTCTTCAGGACTGACACAGTGATTTCTTTCCTTGAAACTTTTAACAGCTGCATATTCTGTTAAAACATACATAGAAAGAAGACCTCCTTTAAAAATAAACCAATTTTGAGGCATCCAAAGAACCAATGATAGCAAACTTCATCCATAGTAATTAAGCGTAATCCCCACGACAGCAGACACACAGCAGCTGTGCAGCAGTTAATGATGCTTTTTGTTCTTCTTTTGTAATTTTTAATATTTATTTTATTCCATTTCCCTTCTCTTTTTAATAAAAAAATAAAATGCTAAGAATGCAAATAGTCATTCTATTGTAGAAAAGAAGTAGTGAAGTTACGTTCTACCTCAGTCCTAAAATTAACTGTATTCCACATTAAATTTAGAATAAAAAGCATGGGTTTTACTTCCACTGAGATATGTGACCACTAATACTTCCCAGTCACTAATCTAAATACATTTTTTTTCACCATTTAACCAGAGACTTCCAGCTGGGTCTTGTTGCTTATGTCAGATTTGCAGCTACATAACAACTCTTGGAAATCATATGGCAAAAACTTAAATGCACATAATTTGCTAACTAGAGCAAGGCTTAGCTTTTAAAGAGGGTCTCCTCTAGCTCATGCCTCAGAAGCATTACATTAATGCATGCAACAAACAAGGTCTGATGCAACCACTTCCATCTAGGATGAAACAAAGCTCATCTTACAAACTGCTATAGTTTAATCTGATCAAAAAAGGTTCTGTATTAAAAAGCTTAAATTCAAATTCACCAAGGATAGGACACCTCTATGAAATGCCTCCAACACTTACCATAAGCAAGCATGTTATTCTAAGAAGTCTCTCATCACCTCATATCTTCTACACTGCTGACTAATTGCACTTATTTACTTGGATAACTAATTTACTGAACTTTCCTTGTTTCTTTTTGTTCTGTACTCTTCAACTTCTAGAAACTTTTGCTTTTTCTGGCAAAGTGATTCACAGAGAACGTACTTGTTCTTTCAAAATACATGTGCAGGCCTCCCAAATGTCTTTCTAACAATATTAGAAGGGTATTGTCAGAGCAATAAATTCTGTCAAAGTGTGCATTACTTTCATATTTGTGCATTCTTTATGCCTCCAGGCACAAAATCTTTAGCCTTTTCTTTTAAAATAGCAAAGCAATAGCAACTTCCACCAGTGACCGCAAAAGTTAATCTATTGTGGTTTACTGTCAATCCACCTTTTCAACTAGGTAAAAGAAAGATCAAGAAAGTCTCCATTAATTCATTTCAAACGCACTTTCAAATATTGTCACTGGGCATCAAGGCATTATCAAGATGAAAAAGCTTTCTTGCAAGTCACAAAGGTATTGTACATTTATCATAACTGGGAATGTGATCATTACAAATTAAGTATAAGTAATCACAACTTTCTTTTAAATCAGTTTTGACTAATGCCAGTTTCAAAAGCATTCGTCCTGTCCGTACAATGGTTGAATGCATTGTTGGATATGTGAGAAGAAAAATTAGAACTATGGTTGCATGGGGAGAAAAAATTACATGAATATTTATAACTGCTCTTGAAACACTGGACCCGTTTCATATGGCTTATCACAGCCTATCTTTTAACCCTGAACATGTTAAGTATCAGTTCTTCCTCTGGAGACTTGAAGATCTAGGGTTAACAGCCTTCTGTTTTAAAAATTCATTGAGGTACAAACAAATGGTATTGCTTCGAATGCATATGCATTGCAACAAGGCAAAGGAGGGGAGGGAAAAAAAACAAAAAAAAAAAGCACGTTACCCCCTACAGGATACTTGGCAATTAACTCCAGCTATGTCAGCAATTTTTTGAAAAATTTCCTAAACATGAGGAAATCTCATCTTCACCGTATGAAAGACAAAGCTACTGCAGTGACTCTTCCATGCATTACAATGTGTGTGTCTTACTTCTTAACCAAGCCGCTAATCACGCAAATTATTTCAACTAATTACATCTGAAGGTCTAATTAATTCTTTCAGTACCACATCATTTAGTACGCATTCACAACACAGCACCTGTTTTGAAAATCCTTGCAGTTAATTTGTTTATAAACAAACACTATTTGCATAAAATGTTTAATGAATGGTTTAACAGTTAGTACAATACTCAAGCTTTGTCTTAGTAGATTTGAGGTCATTGAAGGCCACAATAAATTAATTTTAAACTATACAAATTAATTTAAATAGTATCTGTAAATTTCTCATTAATAAAGAAAACATTTCTAACATGTTAATTAATATCTCTGTAACAGGCCAATTACTGTCTGTACAAGTGCATCTTACAGTCAAACCCAAAAGATTTTATAGGGTTCTACTTTAGTAGAATATAATATTCTAACTCACATGTACACGAGACAGATATACAAGTCACAGTGGTATTGAGAACGTACTTTCACATGTCAGATATCCTTTTTTTAAGCAAGACATTAGCATACTACAATATTTTTATCAAGTATTTTAAAAAACATAAAAGACTGAACTTCTATATCACTTCTGTATGGAACAAAAGTAAAATCAACTGGTTTAACTGTACTTTCTTTTTGTTATCTCTTCATGCTGGATGATGTCTCTCTTCCTTGCTTTATAAATAAATAATAATATTTTAATGTCATTATATGTTCTCTAATAATAATAAGCATTCTGATTAAAGGATTAAATGTTGCATACAGTGTTCTGACTCAGAAGTGCTGCAATTCTCCATATACAATAATATGTCAACTTGCTTCATGTAGAAACTAAAAGACAACATTATTTCTTACTATCAAACATATTCTTTGTATGAACTATCACTGAAATAAGTTTATAATCCCAAAGTTTGTTTCTGATTCGCAAGCTTTTTCACATTTGATAAGCACCTACCATAAATTTACATTCACTCATGAACTATTCTTATGATAGGAAGTTAAGAATTGTAAAATATATTTATAACCTTACCCTTGTGTAGCATTGCCCCTTAATGCATGTTTTGATGAATTCACATCATTGTACTACATAGCACTACATACTACAGTATCTTTTTCAGTAGGGCAAATAAGGAACAAGAGAACTAAAACTAGTGCTCATTTTCTTTTGCATGTAAAATTTATTGTGACTGCAACCACATACCCACCTCAGCCAGACACTCAACAACAAAATAACTCAGGGAGACCCATAGCCCGCATTTGCTTCCAAAGACACTCTTAAGTATGTATAATCTAATCTTTTTACAACAGTTTGCTGTTTCTGAAATACAAATTTTCCAACAAGCTTCAAAAGAAAAAAATGGAAGTGTGATCAAGGCATCTTACAGTGTAGGGAGCATCTATGGATATATCATAACCTGAAGACATAAAGACTTATACTGGTTTATTGACCTAACATGAGCTACTTAAGATTAATTCTAATTAATTTCAGCATTATGGGTTGGAGTTTTGGGCAGTTGTTTGGGTTTTGTTTTTTTTTTTTTTGCAAAACTGATACTTTCCAGACCTGCAGCTATCACATGCTGAGAGTTCTAAAAATGTGACTGACAGACAGGATTTCTTCCAATTTCTAAGAAATACAAAATACTCGGGATGTTGACACCAACACTGACAAATACTCACAGACCAAACTTCTTAGATCAGAATTTAAAGTGATGTAAACCAGTGATGTCAAAGGAGCAAGAATAAGTTATATCAAAGAGAATCTGATTAATGTTCTGTTAAGTGCTTCTCAGTCCTATACATTCTCTTCACATCTCGGATTGTACAGCATAAAGCCTGATTCAATATAGCATTAGTTATTTTTGAGAAAGACTTTATCAAACATACCAAGTGAAAGATCAGTTTTGATATGTACAAAATAACTAAGGAAAAAATCTGAAGGTTTTACTTTTCTATTACACATTTCTTTCCCTTGACAGTACACTATTTATGATTCACAGAAGCATTTTAAATGCCTTTTAATGAAAATAGATATTAATTTCCTTTAAAAAATTAACAGAACTTATTAACACTCTCCCCCCCCACCTTGTATACAAAATCTCTTGCATTTCAGATGTCATCCCTGTAATACGACAGCCTCTTTTAATAATACCTGTATAGCAATTAATTAAATCTACACTCTTTATATCCCACTCACATAACTCTGTGTCTGCATGAGACAGAGAAAGTATGCAATAGGCACACAGCTATTTTCAAAATACTGAAGGGAGACAAACCTGCTGTTTTAAATGAGGAGCTGAAGGGGGTTTTGTCTGCTGATTAAGATGAGCATTTTTGACTACACAGCATGGTTATATTCTGTTCTATTGTAAGAGCCGAAGAACCTTGAAGATTTGATATAAACAAGACAGAATTTTAAAGTCAAAGATAAGTTGCTCAGGCAGCTGCTGAAGAAAACAAGGCCACAGCTAAACTACAAACAGTGTTAGTGCTGTGTCTAACTTAATAAGTTATTTGAAACATCCCATGCACTAATGTCCAAGCTATTCCAAACAAACTAGTTTGTTTTTTTTTTTCTCTTTCCCCTCAGCAACAGTTACACTGAACTCCTGGGATGGCTCTTCTAACATTAAGAATCACTAGCATTTCACCAATAAAGGAGATCACCATGTGAAAAATTATCTTTTAAAATGGAGTTTAATTTGCATATAAGGAACAGGAGATTTATGACGAGCAACACAGCGCAGCACTGCATCTGCCTAGTATCAGTCGTAATTTAGATTGTTTGTGACCGATCTTAAATTCTAAAGCATGGAGAAGATGAAGTGCTCTGTTGCTGTGTTATTGTCAGGAGTCTAAGACTTACCAGAGATTTATTAGTAATCTTATCACAAACATGTCTCAAGTTTTTGCTTTTAATATGTGCCAAGCTCCTCTGAGGAATTTTCCTCACTGCAATTATATTTCTCAATGCATGTATTCTGAAGCTTAGTTGATTTCCTTCCCAAAATAAAGCGACCTATCATTACACTACAGTAGCGCTGCTACATTTTTCCTCTGCTACTTAATAATCAATGTATTCATCATTAAAATCTGAGCCCTGAAGCAATGGTTTTTAGCATATTCTAATGACTAGCGACTTGCAAATTACATTGACCTTTCATGTACATTCTGTAAGCACCTTGTTCTAATGTGTACTGTATTTATAGTTTGCCAATACAAACTAGCCAAAGATTGGATAATTACTGTAATCTATTAGCTCGATTGCTTTCCCTGCTCATTTGTAGCATGTGCCATATAGAGCATTTTCAAAAGCTGGCCTATCTTTCATCTCTTGCAAGCCCGGAAAGTAAGAAATACTTCATCTTCACAATATATACACTTACTAATACATGAAGAACACCCCATCTCAGCTCAAGGGTATTTCAGGAATAAAGAATCTTCTTTACTATTAGTGTCATAACGCTATTTGTGACTGACAAAAAACACAGCTCACTGAGTGTAAACTTTACTTGAAGAATGTCAGGCCAAGTTCCATTTTCTACCCATTACCCTGACTTCCAAACAGCATTTAATAGGAACTGCTTGCTTTTTTCATAGAAAGAAAGATAAAAAGACATTTTTCCTAAAGCATATAACTTTTTTTTTTTTTTTAAGCCATAAGTTAATGTTTTAAAGAAGTCTTTAAATACTTTTTATAAAGGCATACTATTGAGACTTAAGAAAGATAAGAAATACTACATGGAAATATTAGCTCAAGTCTCTCTCTTCTTTCTGTTGACAGTTTATTTCAAGACAGTTATGGATAGATAACATTACAGACACTGGTAATTAAAACAACACTAATTTTGTCTCAGTGGCTGCGCTTTGTTGTTTGAAATCATCTATCATGGCCTTCATGCTTCACACAATGAGAAGACATTTGTCTAGTCACATTCTGCTTGGTCAACACTTTTGCTAATATCCCAGCATACCTGGATGCTACTGCACTGTTAAAGGAGTAGAAGCATTTTTTTTTCCCCAAAAAAAAAGAACCCATTAAATAAATTGCTTTGAATGCTTATTTAGAGAAATACATTATTTTGGGTTACTTTTTTTTCAAAAATTTTATTAACAAACAACAAAACAAATCACTCTTCCTCACATTTTAACTGAGAGCGCACCAGTTCAGCACACAAACCTCTATCCAGCACAGGAAAAAAGAAAGACATATTGATGTATCACAAAACATTCTGAAACAAAATAAATGCTTAAAATGCCTGTGCCCCCTATACTACTGATTATTTTGTATGCATTAGTTTAATTGATTTATGGACACTAAATTTCTCTTCAAAGTACTTTTTAATATTCTTAAACATCACTTATTTTAGTATTAAGAATTACAGCATGCAGATGCTTTATATTTTTACCATTAAAAAAAGGCAGAAAAGACTCATATTTCATTAGGGAGGATGAAGGCATCAGACATTATTTTCAGATTAAAGAGCAGTAACAAAGTAAACTAAAGCACTTAAGACAAATTTCAAAGGGTTGTTACTGAATAACACAAACGAGACAAACAGGCAAGATCATTTAACATGAAACTGAATTCAGCAAGGCCACAAAACAAAGAACTGCTGTCTTGCTGAATGGGACTGATGTTACAAAATTACTGAATACAAAAGTCAGCCCTATCCTGCAGACCCTTACATAGATAAACAAGTGCGTAGTTACAGGGTGCTTCAGCTTCAGCTCTTCATGCAGCCTAATGTAAAGCCATCATTGCCCAATTGCAGAAGATGACATCAGAAACTGAATTCTCTAAAAGTTAATCACACGTAAATCCAATGTTTTCTACCTTTTAGAGGCTTTCCCTTCATTTAAGAGGAATTTCATAGTGGCCAACATGTAGTTTAAAACATGAGGTGAAATCACAGCAGCCTTTCTATTCTAGCTGCTGTCTCCAGGATGGTATATATAGAGATACAAACAGATAGGGCTTCAACTTTACACAGAAAGGAATGCTACTCCAATGTTGGAAAGGTGGCATAGACAAAAATTATAATATCATCATAGCTTTATATATACACTAAAAAAAAATAAATAATAATAATTATTATTATTTTGCAATTCATAGCTTTTTCAATGAAGCCCAAAATAGAAAAAACTTGGCATCTCTTACATCTTCAACACAATCAAAATGGTCATAGCTTAAAACATTTAAAATTCTTGTCAAAAAGTTACATGAGCACTGACCGCAGTAACATTAAGACTGAAAGCACACAAACACTTGAAAGAGAAAAACAGAATAGCAAATAAGTCAAAAAACATTAGCAAAATACACGTGTATTATCATGAGCTAATGACTATTCCTCAAATTTAACAGAGCTCAAACTATCCACCACCAACAGGCAAAGAGCAGGAACCCTTCAGGATTTAAGTTTTTATGGCTTCTTTACAAAAATATTTTGCTGGCAACAAGTGGTTTCTTAAGTCACAGAGACTTGTCAGTTTGCAAGTAGGTGTGGTGGGAAATGGTAGGTTGTTTGCTTCTGTGACTGAAGACAGGAGAAAGGCTGGCCTCCTGGCTTCGCAAGGTGCAATGATTCGGCTAGTTATAACTTCACTTTTTTAGTACACTGGGAATTCTTCAAAGAGATTTGTGTTATATATTTATTGAATGTTACTGGATTTTAATCGCAGTGCTTTATAGGATGGCCCTAGAAAGTCAGTGGCATATGAAGTACTATAAAACTAGGAAAAGTACCACTACCTCAATAATAAGAAGTTTCTTATTTATTCTAATTTTCAGATACTAGCAAAGCAACATGAGTGAGCTGTATGAATAATATTTTAAAGACACAAGTGAAACAAACGAAATAATTAAAAACAAGCTGTATCAACCATATTTTCTTTCTTCATACCCTTTTAAGATTAGTATTCAAAAGATAACTATTATCAATGGACAAATTGCATAAGATACGGTGATCATAGAGAGTCCGCAAAAGTAAAATGCTGGTTTCTCAATAACTATTTCTGCAACGAATGAAGCACCAATATTTTCACTTTCATAACTCATTTGCATTAATATATTTTTTGCCTTGAGATGGTTGTAATGTGTGTTAAAACACACATCGCAATTTTAACTCCATAATATCACGAAAGAAATACTGTGTTAGTATAAAGCGTAAAAATATGAGTGCTGTTAAATTCTTCGAACAGAAACAACAGTGCAGCACTGCTCAAAAGCACCACCCAAAGGTAGAAGTGATGTAAAGACATTTACAGCAGGTTTTTGTTTTTTGGGGGTTTTTTTGTTGTTAATTTCAGCAAAACCTGAATGTAAAAAATGAGAGTGCGTGAAAGTTGACAGAGGCTTTTGATTGAGGTGACTGATTTCCACGGCTGCATCTGTAGGAAATTGATGATAACGCTGTCTAAATGTCATTATGATCTGGAACTTTACTCAAATGAACACTAGATTTATAAATTTGCTAGACATGTGTTGTACATAATATGACAAAGTACTGTTTTCAATTGAAAATTCCTTTGACCTAATTTTATAAAACTCATGCAAAACTGGGGAAGAGAATTTATTTCTAAAGCCTTCCGAAATAGCTGAAGTTGTATTTTTGGAACAGTATGCATGTAGGTGAAATATATTCATTGTGATTTTATTAGAATTATAAAGGCAAAGGATAAGACTTTTTCATACTACCAACAATCAGTTGCTTCTTAGACAAAGAACATCTATCTTTCATACTCACAGTATTTCTAAGGCTGAAATAAGCAACAATTTAGCAATTTAAAAAAAAAAAAACCAACCAAACAAACACACAAAAAACCCAAACCCATAAAGTGTAAATTTTGAGTATAAACCATGTGATGCTAATCATGAACTGCTAACCGGTAATATATTTTGATGGAATAATTATTTTAATAGCCAATTAGCCAGATACTTTAAATGGTAGGAATTTGATGCATTCCTGTTCAAAATAGTGCATTACACTAACATAAAAAAAATTTAATATATTATTCTTTTAACTTTTGCAAAGAGAGTCTAGATATGAGGGAGTATAACATTGCCATATATCTTCCAGATTAAAGTAGGTTAATTTGCTGGGGGATGGTTTTGCCCTTTTTACTGACATTCATTGCTCACAAAGAAAAGTTGAGAAATTGTGAAGCAAGAGATACACTGAAACACCAACTCACTGGAACACAGATCAAGTACCAGAAGTATTAGGAAAAGATAGCACTTAACACAGAATACAGATCTCTCACCTGCAGTCGTAGTTACACAAATACCTTCAATATGAACATTTTCCTTACTCGAGTTGCCTTTGACTACATAAGTAATTAGAACAAAAAACATGAAGAATGCTTATTTATTAATGCAGAAGGATGCAGTATAGAATTGGCTCTGCATGCTTCTGTTGCAAGAGTACAAAAATAAACTAATCTACAAAACTCCCTCATCAAAGAAACAAGACTCGTAGTAATTCTGTTCTTGTAAATATACCTATACTGTGATTTTACCACCAACTGGATGATTTCTTCTTGTTTCTCATTCCTCTTTGTTGAGGAAGCCAGGGAAATAACTAGTTATTAGGACAAAAACACCACTGAACGTCAAAATAGAGTTTTCATGTATTGTAACATAAAAATCACACTTCAGCCTGAGGAACGTACTGAGTTATGTTAAATCCACAAAGGAATCTCCAGCACGTTCCGTTTTTCTTTAAAACCTCAGTACATTTCTGCAAAGTAAACTTACAGAAGGATGTTAAGGAATATTTGCAATAGTGCGATATACAATCCTGGTATTTCAGATTTTATGAACCCTGCAAAATAGGAATACACTGCTTTCAGTTAAAGGAACCTACTGTTTTCCAACAGAAATCACCCTGTAAAACTGGGCATCTCCTGCAGGTTGAGAGGAAAGCTAGGGCTGCAGAACTGCATCTGTAACAATGCTACACAGGCTCACAGGCAGGTAGCTGCAGGGCTCACAGCACAGACACTAGAGGCCCCTTAGCCTTTCTTCTCCTAAGAAGCCAGTGTCAGATTCCAAAAGGACCTTTTACTGTGTAAGGGAGGAAGAAACTGAGGGCACCCCAAGCTCTTACTACCAAGAAAATTGCCAGTGGCAGGAGAAACCTTCACCTACTCTAGTAAGGCTTTCTCTCCCATCCATGTATATGCTGCAGGAGGACGTGAGCAATCATTTCTTACCTTCCAGAGAAGGCAGCTGCTTTTAATTGTTAAATGCCATTGTGCAGTCAGTCCTTCCTTCCTCTCTTCAATAGAGATCAAGAGATCAGATTAAAATTTCCTCATATTCTACGATAAAATGTCATAATTTTAGATCAGACAAGCTTTACAGACTGTATGAACATAATTTACCAGAAAGAGTGCAGAGAGGAATACATACCTCTGCACATCTTTGCAAGAATCAAAAGGTTCTCTAGCAGGTATTTGAAGACTGTATCAAAAGCACTAGTAATTCCTTAAAAAACACTAAACTACAGTTTGAAACAAGTGTGTCCATACACACATGGTCTAGATGCAAGAAATTTGCCCTCCACGCTAGCTCTCAGCAGTCCATCAGAGGAGTGTGGATTACACTCAGGCAGCCAGCAGACACCTCTCACTGCATAGCACATGCTCACTTTTCCTCAACTGTTACCAACTTTGTGCAGTAAGATCGCTTTCTTAAAAGGTATCATTAAGGAAATGCCCGAGACAATGACCCTAAACAGTATGTACCAATTTCAGCCATTAGAAAAACAAATGCAATCAGTAATGAAATTACACGTCATTTTCAGCTTTCTCACTCTTCTAAGCACAATATGCAGCTTCAAAATGAAATTGTTCATACAGAGATTTCAGCTAAATCTCAAGCATGCTTGGAATTGTGACAAGATGGTCAGTCTTTTTTTGATAAAAAGGTAAAATACCCTGTTAGAATTACCCAAGAAGTCAAATTCCCCATGGCATTTCAAGGAGACATTCACTTCAGTTCACTCATTTGCAACATATCATTTAGAAAAGTCTTTTTTGCCACAATTAACAGAATTGTTCAATCTTAGACTACCTAATAATCTGAGATCCACTGCAATACATTTATTAAAAATTAGCTTAAGTTTTTACTCTTTTTGATTCTTTTGGTGGTTTTGAAACCAGTTCCTGTTACTTGCCTTTTCCCTTTCTTACTAACTCTTTAATTCATACGCTTTTTTATTAGAAGTGGGCCCAAAGAGGAAATATGCATCCAACTTGATGATGCTGATTCAAACCTACTTTGATTCCAGACTTCCATGAGGAGTGCTTTCAGTACTCCTAGAGGATTTGACTAACAACTTCTGACAAACTCAAAGATTCAGCATCTGGGAGTTCATTATCTACACCAACATATGAGCAGAAGCAGGAGCTGAATGTAACACCCTTGTCTTCATCTCTGAAAGAAACACTCAGGCATGTCTAGCTGAAATAATTGAGACAGGAGATCATAATACCAGAACGTACGAGTAGATGAGTTAAAAATATTATCTGGGCTCCCTCATGACTCCCACTGTGATGGACCTTAGACAGTAGGGAGAACACACAGGTACCCTGTTCCTCAGTACAGGAGAAGTGTCTGGTATGGCATCTCAGTCTTTGCCTTTTCAAACACATCAGTGTTGGCACTTGACACTGGTACAGGTCTTCTGGTGTTCATCATGGGAATCAGTGATTATTGCTCAGATCTCCTTTAAGTCACTCATTCGTTCTTAACAAGTTTAAGAAATAAGGATACTCAAGGAAGAAAAATCCACTCTAATTACAGATACTTAGGAAAAGTCATAAGATAGTTGGTGAGAATTACTAAAGATAACACAGCCATATAAGTAAGAAAATGTCAGGAACAAAACATTTTCAACTTCTAAAATAACAGAAACTTTAAATCTTTACTCTCTAACTGGGACATCACATTCTTTTTATATCATTGTAAAACAAGATGGCTGGGTGGTAGTATTCAGCCTGAACACATTTTCATCATCAATATTCAACACCTTAAGCTGATGGAAATAGTGCTGGAAGAAAGTTATATCATCAGCCCTCCAACAGATGAGGAAAGTAGGATGAAGATTTGTAAATTGTGTTACCATTCATCCCTTCCATACACCTGCAACAATGCAGGTAGAAAGGAAGACCTACAAAGGGGTTTTTAATGACAAAACTCCACTACGGGTCTCCTCAATACTCTGCTTCAATGACTCCACCTGCCCTATTAACCTTAGAACAAAACTCATTTACAATGAGAATCTATCAAGAAAAGAAATGCAAATAAAATGCAAAAGGTAAAGGGACAGACAGAAAGGAGGAGAAAAAGTATTTTTAAAATCACCTGTTTCAGAAGAACAGCTGCTCTCACCCTTTCAAGGAACATATTACTTGGGGTAGACAAGAATCAAGAAAATTCCATTAAGCTGAGTCCAAAAGAATTCATGAGCCTGAGTTGAGATGCTGAAAAGTAATACCCACAAATTGATCTAGATTTCTCTCACTTTTCATTTAAGTATTCTATTTATCACTATTTCAAAATTACTTTTTCTGTTAATTGCTTTTGCAAACTGGTGATATTCCATCTTAGAAAACAAATCTTACAAAATGAGATTAATATGTATTTTAAATTCTACAAATTCTTACCTATTTACACTGGTCTTTTTTTTTCAAAATGCAATTAAACCATGTATTTAGCCAAATGGACATAATGGTTTTTGACCTAGAGTTCTGTAAACATGACAAAAAACAAATATGAGGCTAAGAACGTCTTCTCTATTAGTAATGAAGTACTGAAGATCTTTTGCTTAATTTAAAAATTGCAAAACCTAAGATCTCATGAAATAGATAAAAATTGCAGAGGCTATAAAAACAATAAATAAGATCAGACTGGAGTGGTTTTTTATTATATGCATCTTATCACAAAGTTTCACACATTCACAATATTTTCTCCTATTTATTGACATTAAACGTCTATAAGGAGAGGGCAGTGGAAAGGGTATGAAGAGGATAACTGCTACCATACACATGCTAGGAGGTACCAACATACAAACAGTCTCCAGTCATTTAAGAGGACCAACACTTTGTGCCATTACTAAAATTGCTATTAATAAATATTCTGAAATGGATGATACATCACACATTCACAGCCTCTGTTTTTACTGTAAAAAATATTGCAGGCACTATATCATGAAAAAAAAACAAAACCGCACTTCAAGATCTACCATTGCTATGGTGTAGGTTAAAGGACTTAAGATTTCTGATTTTATTTAAACCTGTAACTTGCAAAATCCATTGGCTCTCCTTGAACTAAAAGCTGCAGATCTGCCCTTTTCTCCTCTGTACTTTCAATATAATAGGTATTATTACCCATAACTTTTTATTTAAAAGAATTGTGCAGCCAGGAAAATGAATGAATTTAATTATCAATGCAGCGTGAAAAAAAATCATTAAAGCAAGAGCCTGGAACACTACGTATTAACAACAAACAAAGGCTATTAAAAACAGTTTTTAAAAGTGTCATTCTTTCTTCAGTTCTTAAAATGTAAATAATACAAACACAGAATCAAAAAAAACATATGTAAACATCCATACTTACTGTCAAAAGATGACCCTAAGAAAATGTTAAATGACTGACTGGATCATTTAACTTTAAATCTATACTTTATGTGGCAATATGGAGAGGTCATTTGATTGCTATGCATAAAAAATTTAGAATTCTAATATGATCTAAAAGTTTCACCTTCATGAGACAAAATTTTCATTATAAAATTGTATTTAATGGTATTCATACATATCTGCCACCTCAGTTTTGTAATATTATATTTCTATAGGCTGTCGAGTACCCATTACAGAAATGACTATTTAAAAATGGAGTAGAACTTTTTTCCTTTACAAATTCTCCTGTTTCCTTCATTGCTGTATAATGAATGTGTGGCCTCTTAAACACAAACTGCAATTTGTTGCACAAAAGAATTTAATCAGCTAGGAATCAGCATTTTGCAGCTGTATTTTCTAGGCAGAAAGGTATTCTCAGCCATAATCTTCAGGCTCCATTCTCTGCATGTGGACTTCTATACTGACTCATGATTCAGCCTTTGAGGATTTGGAAAGAGATTTTTGTATTTTCATCTTATGATTTCACATAAACTAATGAATAATCTGGGGCAATTTTTTTCCTCTGCAGCAGCATGCAAAGCCTCCTAAATACTCAAGAGAACAATTTAGACCAAAAGTTGTGGTTACTGAAAATTTATGTTATTAAAAAAAAAAAAAAGTACATTAAATATGTGCTGTTGCTGTGAAAAGGCAGGCCAAAATCCTGACTTCAGATATATGGGAGCAGCTTCTACTAAAGTTTACAAACATGCTCCCAGACATAATTTGGCCTTGCTGATTAAACTTTAATCTACTGAAGTCCTGACTCAGAGCTGCTTTTCAAAGTATACTTATTTACTTCATTATTTGGTTAAAAAAAAAAAATGCTTCTCTGCCACTCATTTAATTCAAAAAAGAAAAAAAGCTATTAGCTAGCACAGCTACACACTCACTAGAACAGCTGGTTGTTAATAGGGTTGGGAAAGAATTGTCATAAGTGGAGCTGAATGAAGTAATATCAATAGATAGGAAACAGCCATGGAAAATAATAAGGGTAGAGAACCTTGCACAGAACATATCAAGGGTCAGTTTTGATTTTCTCATGTATATGTGGTTCTGAACAAGTATTATTTCAAAACTGGAATATTTATGCTGATGTCTTAACAAAAAAAACCATTAATATAGGAGATTAAGAACAATTAGAAAAATCATATTATTTGTAAAGCGACTTACTGTATTAAGTTCATTAGTGGTTATTTAAGATGGATTTTCTTTTTTGTGGTGATGCCCTTCATAATGAAGTCATACAACATTCTGTATTGTTTCCCAGCCTGAGGCTTTATTCCATAAAACATTTCAGATTATTTAACTTTACTATTGGTAATATTCCCTATTTATTTCAAAGGGATTACTTGTAGAAGTAACTACAAGCAGTAATGGGGTCTCAGACATCTTTTCCCACCCTTTTTCCCTGAAGAAATCAGAAGGAAATCTAGAGTATGAGAGACATTACTAGAGGGCTAAGAACTTACAAAGAACAAAAATTTTAAGCAAACCATAGTGTGTGCCAAGAAGTCTTCTTAACTGCAGGGCTAGAAACTAACTACAGATCTTTATGGGGAAAGAATGAGATAGTAAACAGGCTAGAAAGATACAGGTTAGTAGAAAACAAATGTTGAACAGATTTACCCATATTGTTCATCAGGTGAAACTACTGAAATATTTAAATTGCCAGCATTAACGATATTCACGTCAATCAAGACTTATGCATCTCATTTGACAGACTGCACAGGTTTCCTCTATAGTCAAAGGACAAAATTTTCCTCCAGAGGACAGTTACAAGCAACAAAGTCAGTATCTAGAACTGGTGGGGGGTTACTCCAGAAAGATGTCAACAGAGCCTTCCCACCCCCAGATTCTCAAAGGAACCCAGGAAATTACTACATTCCAGCCTAGAGGATAAGGAAGTCGAGTACACTGCAGAGCAACCTCTGCCCTGTCTACTCCTCTGCTACTTCATAAATGCCAAACTCATCCATGGCACCTCTCTAGGAAACCTGTTGGAGCCCTCATTATGACAGTCCATTCTCAATTCCCACATAGATGAATCTGTTGAGGTTACCAGGAGTAAACATCCTCCTTTGGTCACTTACAGGTGACTGTGCCTTCCCACAGTGATTTTTTTAAAAAAAGTCACCTGGGAATATAATGGAGATCACACCAAACCACATTCTATTATGTTAATTATTTTCCCACTTAATCAGTCAGAGTAGGCACAAAATTTTTTATTCCCATTTGGTATCAGACTTTGAAGCTTTGAGGGTTTATTTTGAATGCATAAGTTTTGCTAAAAAAAAAAAAGTTCAGATAGCTAAAGTAGGGGGAGACTAGAAGTCAGATTATGTAGGTTCTATTTGCATTCTTCTATGGACTCACTCTACAGTCCTCAGCATGGGGCAAGTTTCCAGGAGATACATTCTGCTCTCCCTCCTAATCAACAATACATAGCAACAACATAGCAACAATGCTACAAAAACGTCTTGTGATGTATTTTAAATTCTTGGATGGGGGGCATTTATCAAAGCATTTTTTCTGATATTAACTGTGAGAAAATTATTAGAATAAAGATGGTCCTTTTTCTTGCCCATTTGCAGCAGTGATTACAGAAAAGATGTACTTCATATGCCACAGTCTGAATCAATAGCAGAGCAGTGACAAAGAACCAACATCAAAGAAAATATTTTGGAGGAACATAATTTATTTTTCATTATTTTATACATAATACTACGGAATCATAGTTCAGTCTTTGTATTTGCAAGTGAATAACCTGTATCTGAAAGTACAATTCATATGTGAGGTGAAAAGAAAAATGTCTTTCTTCAGCATTCCCACTATTAGGCAAGCAGATGGCTCAATCTAAATGACCATGTAAAAAATAAATAAATAAAAAAGACCAACACAGATCAATATCCTCACCATGATTCCTGCATTCCAATAAATATCAAACCATCAGGAGCAAGAGCAGAGGGGAAAAGAGCATCAAAAGATCATTTTAGGAAAAACAGTAAATAGCTAAAACCAGTCTGAAAACAAACAGCCAATAGATTTAATAAAAAGAATTTAAACAAAAGGCAAAACAGCTTTACTCTTAACATCAGTGCCTGTGGTTATCTTGTATGTACATAACAAAATAAACCATCATTAACCTCTGTGTATAATATACATATGCTATAGTGAGAAATATATCAAAGAAAGAAAAAATAATACTACCACATAAATGAGAGACTGCACTTTTCTGTTTGGGTGGGTTTTCATTTTTGTTTAATTAAACAATAATAATAATAATAATAATAATAATAATAATAA
>NW_010290605.1:72677-95339 GCF_000700745.2 Antrostomus carolinensis | reverse complement strand
AATAATGTCTTCTTTTTCCCCATGGGCAAAAATGTACTTCTAAACATAGTGTTTAGGAACACTATGGTGATGTCAAAGAGACAAAGAAATGACAGATACTAATCAGATTAGACACACCTGATCAACACTTTCAAAAAATTCAACAGCAAACTTCCTTGCTGTAAGCAGACCTCTCTCCTGGCTGCATCTCTGAGTCCATGGTCCTGCATCACATGGCTCCTTCTGCTGGTGGCATCAAGGAGCAGATCCATTGATCTGTTAAGATTTGTTGCTCTCAGGCATGACCACTACGTATGTACATGTGTTCAGGGATTTAAATAGACTCATTATGGAACTGTTGGTTCTCTCCTGACCCAGGCCTTAACTCAAGTGAGAGAATGATCCAATTCTCTAAAGACAAGGCAATAGGTAAGTTCCGATTTGTAGATAGTATCTTCTAGCAGGAAGCAACTTGCTGTCCTACAACAGGGTTCTTTCATATATGGGAGGTGATCTATGTATATTTACTCAGCATTCTCATTTTCAATCTAGCTTGTTAATATGGTGTGAAAACAAAACCACAGAAGGTATCTATCCCAAATAAATATCAGAAACCTAAGAAAGCTGAAAAAATATTTATCCCTGCACAATAACTACAATTATTAATTTACAGAATTCAGAGTACTTAAAGTTTCTGGGTGCAGGCAGCTACTTGTATCACAGTAAAAGCCAAGATCACCTCATCTTCTTCAGCCTTTGCTACGACAAGTTAAAGCCATGGAGTTCAACAACATAAACTCAAGATGTGCATGCATCTGCTACACAGATTGAGTGTAGTCTAAGATATAATCCAAAAAGTGAATTAAGCACATAAATCATCCTCTGATGGAATTTACTGATAAACTTCACCTGAGAAAGCATGTAGTTTATAGAGGAAGAGAGAAGATTAAAAGATTAATTTTAAAAGATACCCCCAAAATATTCCACATAGATATTTTGAGCCTGAGCACATCACCTTGTCACTGTATAACATGCTAAGGAAATTTCAGTAGTCAAGTCTTGTATTACAAAGGTTTTTCTTCCCACATTATTTCAAGTGAAACACTGTCAGGGAAAGCTAAATTTCAGACTCCTTGAAAGGTTCTACAGACAAGTCTTCAAGACCGCTGAACAAGTTATTATAGGTTGAGTAATCACTTGGGTAACCAAATGCAAGCATTAGAAAGCATCTTAGCTACTGGCTGTGTAAATTCTCTATATTCTTGAGAAGAATATCAGATATGTGAACTTGAGAAACAATAGACCAAGAGCCAAGTCCAGAGACACAGCAAAACCTCTGTGCACTCCCGACAGTCTGTTCCACTTTATCTGGCATTTGAACCTATAGCTTGTGTGCATGACAATCACAAGAATAAGGTTGTCTATACTCCAGCACAGAACACAAGGGACAATCTATTGCTTTAAATCAATGGACTTTGGAATAGACACTTGATGATTAATTTTTGTTTTCTCAAATAAAAGTCACAAAATTAATAAAATAATTTTTTTAAATAAATTTATTTTGCACTTCTGTCCTTGGTTATTTGCTGACATTCTACTATGATGTTGTATCTTTACTAACTACATGCTGTTTTAACTTAAAGACCTAAATAAGCCAGCAATTTATATGTTTCACTCTGATCCAAGAACGGATCAGTATACTGAGATGCTGTTTTTGCTTCCAGTTCCCTACTGGGTGAGTTGACTGATAATCATATTTGATATTTCAATTTTCAAAAATAAGGCACTAAGAGCAGGAATTATAATATTAAAAAATAGTAATTTTAAAAGCAGGTCAAGTGTTCACTAGTCTTAGTTTCAGTCATTTAAACAAAGTTACCCTTTAAGTAACATTTGTTTTTCTACTAAAAAAAAAAAAAATCAAATCTTTCCTGCATGTATTTCCATATCTTGTATAAACTCTATTATTCTTAAAAAACAAAAGTCTCCATTAACAAAGCTAAGAAGTAGAATTCCATCAAGAAGCCCAAATGTAAACTGATATGTGCTCATCAGCCCACTGACTGTTCCAATCATAGCTCAATATTTTACTACTTTCTAAAAGGACACATTTGGCCATTAAAATTTTGGGATCATATCGAGTCATTTAAAACAAGGACAGTTCTTAAGTCATGGAAGAAAAACAACAGACAGTATTACTAAACAAATACTTTGAAAAGCTCTCAGCATAAAACATCCTGCAAATCTCATGTATTTCCATACAAACATCTGCAAATAGCCCTGGCTCAAGATCCTTTAAATCTTTTTTAACCCATGGTTTTATAACCCTGTAAATTTTGCATTTTATTTTAGGACATCAGACAAATGCATTGTATTTCAACTGTTCTTTGCATTAAAAAAATGGTCAAGAGAGCAGAAAGTATATGTTATGACAAAAGTATAGAATATAAACACTGCCAAAAAGCAACTGTAAATTTCATTTTATCAACGCGCAAATGGAATGTGGTGCAAATTAGGGTGGATTAACCTGGTTTTTAGAATTCAGACATCACAAAGCTTTAGAGTTCACCAAACCACCCTTACATGCAGTCTCTTTGGCTGCCTGTCATCTGAAATATAGAGACTTTAAAAGGCCTTAGAAGCTGACCCTAAGTAAACTAACTTTTTTAAGTCTGAGAAGAACTTAAAGTTGAAGTATATTTGCTAGAAAAAAATAATCACGTTTCTAATTTTGTGCTAGCAGTTCATACAGTATGTATAATATTTAAACATGCTCTAATTCTTATGTGTCAAAACAATCATGTTCATTAATGTTTCCATTGCACTTGCACTACTTTCGATGTATAATTTTATAAGAACCATTCCCTAGCTACTTTGTACTCGTCAAGGAACTCAAAAGAAACAGGAGTCAAAAATCGCAACGACTATATCCAAATTTCATATTGATATTAGTGCTTAACTAAATTTGTTTAGAGACCTCTAGTACACAGAAAAAAAGTCGCCATTTAATAAATAGAGGGAAATAATGCAAGAAACGTGGAATATTGCTGAACTTTTTCCATCACGGATAGAATCTATTTGAAATAAGTCTTTTTTGCCCATCAGAAATATAATCCCCATCCCACTACAGTCATGGCAAAATGTCGTTTCTAACTATTTCAAGAAAGGAAATGAGAAAGTTAATAAAATCTTTCTCTGTATCTTTCTGTTCTCACGAGTTATGTTCAATTGGAGATATTCAGGTAGAAAAGCCAACACAGTAACTGTGAGAAAAGAAAGAAAAAAATTCAGAACATTCTGGTAAGTGTTAGACAGCTGTTTTCTAAGCAATTCATCAGTCCTACCTACATTTTTTTTTAAAAATCAGCCAACAATACATCTCTTCAGACTCACTGCATTTACCTCAGAGGTGCTAAGTATCATTAATCTTTACATCTTCATCAACAGTAAACATTAAGGTTATGGAATGATGGTAAATTGGAGTAAAACCTGTGTCCTTTTGGCTAGATTTGTAAACAGGCATTAAAACAAAACCATGAATACAGGCAGGAAGTGAAAAGATTCACCTTAACCAGAGGCAGTTTAAACACAAGCTGTGTATCTTGTATATCGTGTGGAAAAGAAGTTAAGACACTATGCAAAGTACCTTGGCACTCCCACTGCAAAAATCTCAGGAGCTCTGCAATGTACTGTAGTGACTTTTCACTGAGGAAATGTATGAATTTACATACTCAGTAGTAGATAACAGCAATGGAACAGCAGCACTATATAATAGATTGAAAGTTGGAGAGCTACAGAACAGCAGATTTGGGGATTTTAAATGATTGTGGACCTCTACTGGAAACATCTCTACAGCCTAGGAGAAAAAGTACACTCTGGAAAACATACACAATTTAGATTGCCTCCACTGAAACACTGGATGATTTTAGGCTTTTGAGGTTTTTTTTCCCTGGGCTTCTAGCTGTTGGTTGTCAAGATCTGTGGAATAAAGCACTAACTACTCTCTCTCTCCTGCCCTTGACATTTAAATAGACAAGTCAAAAGCCTTAAAAGTAAAGATAGACAAAACTGCTGATAAATGGTTTACCACTACAAACCATAACACTGAAACTTCTCAGTCCTGGCCTGTCAGATGTCTTAAAAAAAACCAACCAAACAAAAAAAACCCCACACACCTACGTGCACTACTACCAATCTGTGCATCAAGATAATCAAGATACAGACTTCCGAGGCAGTTTAAGAAGGAAGATTAGTAGAACATTTTCTGTTTCTAGGAAGTTTTATAGTTGTTCTTTCTCTCTGGGGAGTTTCAATTGTTCTTTCTTTAATCTAAAAATGAAAATCATCTAGATTGAGAGCATTTGGTTGGTTTTGGTTTTTTTTTTTTTTTTTCTATGCATAGGAAAACACAACAGAGGCACGACCTTCACTTAGGGGGTTTGTTACAGACATTCCAGGCAGCTCTGATCATATTTCACTACCCTGGAAGTGATTGTGATGTCCAGAACACTGAATTATGTCATTAATTAAGGAATCGGGCAGGAGGTAGCTGATTATAAGGGAGAGAGAATCTGTACTTACACAAAACTATTTTCATAATCAGTGATGATAGAAAGGGAAATAAAGAAAAATTACCTTGTGCTTAATACAAGTGACCTGGTATATTGTTTTAAAAGATTTTCCTGTATGTAGAAGATGCTATTTAGTTTCAGTGGTCAGCCAAAAGCAATGCGTAGGTTTTAATAACCTTGCCTTTGCATGCAAGAAAAGTGACACAATAAGATTTTGCTTTGGATAGCAAACTTTCTAATTTCTCTCAAAGTACATATGAGAAAAAGGTACAATAAGTGCCCTAATCCATTTAAATTCTCTTTTTTTAATATTGGTTTTACCTAAAACAAAATATGCAGCGTGCAAGAGCAAGAATACCATTTACTAGAGTATCAGAGATTAGTTCATTAATGGGTTCCAGCAACTGGCCATGCATCAGCATAACATTAGAGACTGATTTCCCTCTGTAAGCCACTTATACAACTGAGCATTTGCAAATCATCTCAAGATGCATGTCAGAGAGAGAGATGACAGTGTTAAAGAAATACATTTTTCATTTATTCTATTAGTAGTACTCACTACTGAATATGTTATGGTGCAGACAATAAAAAAGATATATTTTTTAACCAGTTTGGCAAGCCAGAACACACATTTCCTACAACATACCTTTTTTCTGTAAGACATGATTTAAACAAGATTTCACTGAACAATAGCAGGATTTGGTGAAATGATGGTTTTGCCAAATTCCCTACAGACTTATATTTAAATTTTCAAAGAGGCATATGATTTTTTTCTGAGACATATATTAAAAAAAATTCATTGATGTTAAGCAAAACAGCCAAAGGTGGGCATGTGCTTAAATACCTGATCAAATCAGAACCTAAAGATAAAGGAAATTATGGGCGTTATGTTAAACAATTGCTACTGTGCTTCTTAACACAAATGCCAGAGTAGTCACTGTGTAATGTACACAAATGCCAGACAAGATTTGTAAGTGGTCACTGGGTAAACCTTACAAGTATGCAAAACAGTCATGATTCTTTTAAAAAAAGAGAGTTAAATTGTCTACAGACGTAGTTTCCTGTCTCTCCCAGTATTTTTTCTTGAATTAGGTGCAGGAGAAATACACGAGATTGCTGCAGCAACTTTTCATTCCCATATCAATGAAAATATCGCTTGCCAGCCATCTTTCAGAAAACTGAATTCCAAAGTGACCCTAAAGATAATACTGACTGGCACTTTTGTCACTTACTCATGGAAAAAGAAGCTTGTGAGAGCAGCCTTCACAAGGTGAAGATAGGCAACAACAAGAACCATCAAGAACATGTGTCTAAAAATTTCAAATACTTGATTATCCCAATAGCAAGAACCACTAACTAAAAACTGGAACTAACTAAAACTAACAAAACTGGAAGCATAGTAACTGTCCAAGACAATGGCCAGAGACTATACCACATCTCATAGTACATAATAGGAGAACGTAGCAGCTCTGAATATTAAATTTTAAACAAATCTGTTCCACTACTTTTTACAGAAAAAATAAAATGGTTAAATAGCTTATTTGCAAGTCACAACTAATGGGTAGTTCTCACAGTTTTCAAGGACTACACACAAATTACACAATGCTGAAGCATGCCTAAATAGTCACTGAAAGAGAGGATGTTCAGAGGGGTATGGGCAGTCCTCTGGAGCAGATGAGTGTTCACAATTCTTCCTTCTCATATTTCATAATGGGGTAACTGAAAAGGTCCTCCATTCACAGGAAGCATGAATTTACATTTCCAAGGAAAATTTTACTAGGAAAAGACTAGAAATCTGCATTTTAAAAAATGAAAGTCCAAATTCTCTTTTACAAGCACTTCAAATTCCAAGTCTCATTCTGAGAAAAAGAGAATATCACACTGCCGAATTATCAATACTGGGAAACTTCTCTGCTGGATTTCAACATATATCTCTTCTGGGGGATTTTGCTTTAGTCTACCTCAGAAACCTCTGTTCTATTTATTTTTTTTAGCTTGGAAGACATGGAGATCTGGAGAGGGGGACTGAAGGAAAAGTCTTTGATATCTTTGCATTGTCACCTGCAGTGTGCATCAGCAGGGAGTGAGAGCACACAGCAGTGTGAAAGCCAGCTTGCAACTCTGAGAATTCACTGCCAAAAATCCACAGCAAGAGATAGACACAGTGATTTGGCTGAAAACATAGGTTTAGTATTATCATGGCAAATATGCTGATATTTAGCAGCCCTCAGGTGGGCAAGATCCCAGTTGATGTGCTCCCTTCGCAAGCTACTCTCATTCACTCTACATAGTGACTTCTGTCTTTCTTCTTGCATCTGTGTTTATATTTAAACTCTTAAGGTTACTCTTCAGCTATATCGTTCTTTAATAAGACAAAATTGCACTGAATCATTGAACATTTTCATAGCTTTGTTTTCATTTAAACTTATTTTCTCTTTTCATTCCAAGACCATTTTGCCTCAGGAAGTTTTTCTTCTTCCATCTACGTTCTCAGGCAGCTAAGCCTATTTTTTTAAGGCTAAAAAGTAATATTCATCCATTTTTAAATACCGACTTACTGGCTGTGGATTTAGGTTGTTTTCTTTCCTTCTGTCTCCCCCCACTACTACTATAATCTGAGCAGCTGCAGATGAATTAAAAAATAATTAAATTGTTTTAGACAGAAAGAAGAGAGTAGGATAGTAAAGAGAACTTTATATTTCTCCCTTCAGCATCACTAGTTGTCAATATACAGCTGCTCCCTCATGTAAAGAAACAAAAAGTTAAACTTAAAGTAATCAATAACAGTTAAAAGTACACCTTGAAGAAACCTAATACAGAACACATATATAAAGCATTTTTCCATACATATCCACAATAAAGCATTTGATCATGTTTACTAGTATAAGAATAAATGTGTGCATTAACAGAAAAGAACTGATTGTCAAATTCTACATATGCAGGCATTCTTTCAGCAGACAAATACAGCATTTTTCCTCATATTACAGCAAGCCATTGAAGGGGCTTTACTGGGAATCATGATACACTTCTTTTAGTATTTATTCTTAATGAGATTACCCTAATCAAGCTTAAAGTAACATTTACTGACAATTATTATTATGTAGAATTAGTGCGCATGTACATGTATACAGGCTAGCAAAAGTACTACTGATCCAAGGAGTAATGCACATGTAGTAGAATGCTCTAACCAGTAAGAAATCTGGTACCAGGAACCCTGCAAATATGCCAGGAGATAAGAGTCACCATATTACTGCGGTCTGTTTCAGAGACAAATAAAGTATGCTATTATCTCATATACTATGGAATACACAGAACTACAAACAGAAGTGTTTCAATTCAATACAATATGAAAAAATTCAAAATAAAATGAAAAGTGTCTGAAAACAAACCAACAAAATTACACAGCAGAGTTGTTAATTATGATTATTTATGATCATTCAGAACTGGCATCGTTATCACAGTTTTCCTTCCAAATTTCTCTAAGATGCATCACTCCATAGTAACTCAAGGACCGATAAAGATGACTTAACAGCAGTTTAGGACTCTGAAAAAGGTATCATACCCAAGCTTGATATTGCTACTGTTATAAACAAGGGTGTAGTATTTAATTTATTAAAATATTTAAAGTAGTCAATTTATGACAGACATCTCTTAGGGAGCATCATCAGGCTAGTAAACAATGTATCAGCAACCCCTGAACAGGTCTCCAACCTGAGCAATCAGCTTTCCACCATTCTTAAAAAACAATCACCAAACTCATGAGTGTAATCCATTCAGTGCACTGCTACCTGCTACGCTGAATATTTCATCAGAAATGACAAGACTTTTTCCTTCTCCCTCCCTCCCAACCCCGCTTTTATATTTGCTCGCTTGACAACTTGTCACTGCCACATCACTGCCATGCTGGCTGTCCTTGAAACCTGACCTCTGTAGTTTTTTGCGCCCAGTGGTCATGCCGTCCCTGTCTCACTCCAACCATTTCTGACAGGAGACATGCTGATCTCAACAGCAAGTCCTGGCACCTGAGACACACTGGGATTACACAGGTAAATCAGGGTATTCCATGTTGTCTCCCAGCTAACAACACAGGGAAAAACATGACATCTTGAACAACAGATCTTACATTCGCATATTCAAAAGATTCATCATGCTTTTACAAGCAGATGGGCAAGATTGTTTCCCCTTGCTCTGAGAGGGCAAATCATACACATAAAATAAAATCAAGTTAAAAAAAAAAGGAGACTTTATTTTGGTTTTAATTTAAACAGAATTGAAGGGTTGGTTATTGAGAAAGACATTAGATTTTAAAAATGAATTAAAAATGAAGAAGGTGAACAGAAACGCTTGTTCACCAATCTAAACCAGTTTCAATTACATCTCTTATTAGAAGCATCTCAGTTCATTTAGCTTTCATGTGAACTATATGTGCCTATAAATAAGGTGTATTATTTCATTTCACAATGGCACAATCTACTTAAAAGTAGGTATATTTGTAAAGAAAGGTAAGGTTTCCCTTTCAAATGGCATGTTTTTAACTTCTCTTGAAATGTCTGTGTAGAGAAGAACGTGAAGTATTTTGACTGAAATAAATGCTTTCATGGAAAACAGTGAACCCTGGAGATTATGCCGATTCTTGAAGAACTTCATACCGTTTTAAGCAGGTGACAGTAATGTCATCGCCTGAGCTTTTTGCCTTCCACACTTGCACAACAACAAAAAAAAAAGAAGTTTTACATTGGACAGAAAAGCTCAGGGCTACCCATGCAGATAGCACCTTAGCACAGGATACAATTAATGTACATCAAGATCAGGTCCACTACTGTTACCTTATAGCAAATACTGCCTTTACTATGGAAAAAATATTGTCAACACCACGCCTAAAATTAGAAACAGTTTGCATTGTATATATTTCCCTTGCAAGGACTATAAACATCTTACACTGCTACCTACATCACAACCAAACTGGACCAGGTAATTTGGATATTCCTTGCATATCAGCACAGGATAGCATATATAGCATATGAAACTGTAACAGTAAATTTTAAGAGAAATAAGATGCCCATGAGGATAGTATTTAAACACATTTTACTGTGCATTTACAGTTTTCTATCTCTCAGTTATATTTTGCTATAAACAAGTAGCCACAGAAAGCCCCTAGACTTCTTTAAAAATCATTTGGTCCTAAAACTATTCATGCCTTAAGAATATGGCATTATGCTTGACTATGCTTGAAAGGTTAGTAGTAATTATTTCACCACATTTTAGTTTCAATATTCTTAAAAACATTTGATTCCAAAAGGTACTAACAAATACTCAATTTTTAGGAAATCTCTGTACTATAAAACAGACCATTATCAAAATCATAGACTTTAAGTTTGAATAAGAATTTTAATGCACACAAGCTACATAGCATTCCTTCCCTATGTCGCACACTAACATTACTATTTACTCATAAATTTAAGGGCCTATTCAAATTAAAATATCCAACATTATCACATTTGGTAGTTGTATGCATTCAAAAGAGACTACTCCCTTTAGACACAGTTCACTGAAAAAAAACAAAATCTGGTGATGGTGGGGGGATCACAAAAAGCATTTAATCCGGTCTTTTTACCTGTGTGTGCTTCAGGTAAATGAAAGTAAAATCACAGAATTGCCTTGATTGGAAAAGACCTTTAAGATCATCGAGCCAAATCATTAACCTCACACTGACAAGTCCCCAACTAAACCATGTCCCTCAGCACTATGTCTAGACAACTCAAACAGCTCCAGGGATGGGGACTCCACCACTGCCCTGGGCAACCCCTTCCAATGCCTGAGAACCCATTCAGTAAAGAAACTCTTCCTGATATCCAATCTAAACTTCCTGGTGCAACTTGAGGCCATTTCCTCTTGTCCTGTCACTTGTTACTTGGGAGAAGAGACCAACCCCCGCCTCTCTACACCTTCCTTTCAGGTTGTTACAGAGAGCAAGAAGGTCTCCCCCTCAGCCTCCTTTTCTCCAGACTAAACAAGCCCAGGTCCCTCAGCCACTCCTCATAATACATGCTCCAAGACCCTTCACCAGCTTCGTTGCCCTTCTCTAGACGTGCTCCAGCACCTCCACGTCCTTCTTGTACTATAATAATAAGTAATTCCCATTTTCACTTGTCATAGCTCAACTTCTTGGATGCATAACATCTTGTATCACTTGAATTGCTAAGGTTATGAAACTGGAGAAGGTGATGCAAGGGAGGTGTTCACTCGTTTTTTCTTTTGAGCAAAGTCTCATCTAATAATGGAGGGGATCCTAACAAAGGAAACAGAGCAAATACAATTTAGTAGGCAAAATTCTATTAGCATATTTTAAAATGCTCTTGGGGAACACACTGTTAGGAGAGAAATTATCAACTTCCTGAGCTAGAAAGAGTTCATAGCAGGTGAGAACAATCTAAAAAGGGCCTGTACATACTTGTGCTCTGAAAAGCTTTTTGAGAATATATAACACCTAGAGCAATGTGCTCCACTAGAAAACAGTAACACCAAAAAAAAAAAAATCAGAAAGTAACAGGATCCTTGCAAAATTTAGTCCTTTCTTGAAAATCCCAAGATGTAACTGAAGTATCAGTGCAATGTAACTTATCAGTGACACTTAAGACAGTTATGCTTGAAAACATATGTAAGCAAGTAGCAGAAATGATAGTACTTTTCTTTAAGAGAAATTTATGACATTTGTCACTTCTGTTCTCAGAGCCCATCTGTCTATCACTGTGCTCTCTGAGCAAGTGCAACTGAATGCTGTCTTGACAGTATACCATGTTCTGCAGCACGCCCAGGAGAGCACTACTGTCCCAGCCACAGAGGCTTCCAGAAGTGCAATCTTCTCATTCCACTAATGGTGTAATTTTCATTTGGGCTTCTTTACAATCCCCGTTTTTCCAACAGCACATCCTTTAGCTACAGATTTAAGAAAACACACGTGCACTTTTAAGGTTCTTATGCTTGTATATACTCAAGCAGAATTTGCAGCCACTCAGTTCATGTGCCACTCTGTTATGTGGACAGCAATGCAAATTCTATGCTGCTTTGTCCAGCACAAGGAGTATGTTTATTACCGCTTGAATCTGCAAATTTCAGGACCAAAGACATACATATTGTCCTGTAAATAAGACATAAGGAAGCTAAAGGCTCTGAAGAAGGGGAGTGGAAATTAGTCCTTCAGTCCTAAGAACACATATCATTTAAAATTTTATTTTCAAAAGTCACAGTACAAAAACCAAGTATAACTTATGCTTCAAAACATGATTAAAAAAAGATATGGCTAAAATCGATCTTCAAAGTACCACAGCCTCTGCCAAAGCAGCTGTGGTGGATTTTATTTGGTACTAACAGGACCACAGGTTTCAAAACAAACAAACAACAAGCAAACCCAAACACAAACCCACCAGCAAACTATCAAATTAAACTGCCTATTTTTAACTGCTTTAGCTGTACCACTGACCCAGACCACTAGCTATGAAAGAACTGTCATTAGAGCTAAATATCCAAAGCAATATCATTAGGCTTCCTAGTTTCAGATCCATCCTGTGCTTCAGGAATACATATCAACATTAAATTTAAAGATATTTTCCAAACAGATAGAATTCAAAATATAGGAAGAAAAATCACTGGAGAACTTTCAGCAAATATGTTTTGGGAGCTGATTCTCAAAGATTCTCAAAGCAAGATTCCCAACTATCTCAGGGACTTGGTTTGCAGCACGCTCTGTTCTGTGTTTCGCTTTGTTTCCATAACAAACTTACATTTCTTCAGCTTTAATTAGTGTTTGACATATTGAGCACTGATCCCAAATCATACCCTTTCCATACCTTTACAAATGTTCATGTTTTTTGCAGCAGATCATAAAGTTCAAGGGCAGAAGTAGATGTACTGTAATCCAGCCATATGATTCATGTGAATTCTGCTTTGCTTAACATACCCAGGAAACCCTCCCTTCCCCAAGAGAAAAAGAGTTCAATTCATAAAATACTAATAGCTTAATTATGCATGCTCAGAAGCTGAGCTACACCAAGGATTTGGCAGAGCTGGACCTGAATAGAAACAGTCATATGTTTAGAAGACCTGCTTCAGGAATACTATGACATCAGAGTAACTACTTCAATTTGGAAAATATATGTGACTTGTATCGTTCTCACGTTTCTCAACTGAACATGTAACATAGGTGCACTACCACACTATCCTGCATGCATGAAGTCTTAAAAAAATATAGTGGGGAAAAAAAAAAAAAAAAAAAAAAAGAAATGTAATACCTTTGAACTGATCTATTCATCTCAATTTTGAAACCTACTGCTCCAGAGGTCCCCACAACAGAAAGCTGCACAGGCAAGCTTTGATAACCATGTTAAAGCAGAAGTAACTGCAGAAAGAGAATCTAACTGAGCTCCTGACCTGAGTTTGGTGATGCTGTGGTGGTATAGCTGCAAAGTCCAGCTACAAAACCTAAAGCCCTTTTGCAGTGAAAAGGCAAATTAAACAATTTAGGTAGTGCTGGCTACCCAGTCCCTTACTATTCAAATACTACCTTTCTACACATTTCCATGCAGAAGTTGCACACTGGTTTAAATATTACATTTCCACATTTCAAAATCTATGCATACAAGTTTTTGTGTAAAGATTACATCCTCCCAAAATGCTGGCCATTAGTTTTACGAAACCAGTATTTTTAGTCTGGTTCACATCCACAGACCAAAGCAGCGGTAAACACATGCAATTTGGATACCAAACATCCTAGTGCTCTGCATCAGCAGTGGCATATCTCACAATACCCCTCACTGTGCCTGGCACCATGGTTTGCCTCCACCGTGCTCTAAGTTTCTCCCCTGTTCCCCGGGGAATGAGAGCAAATATTTGGTGTTCAAGCACTTTTCTCCGATCTTATAGTTTATTATTCTCACTATGACCATTCCTACAAGCATGCAGACTGCATGTGCCTTTCCTACAGGTGGCAGCTTGAGACCTCATTAAAATACCTGATAGAGACATCCATGGGATACAATCTCAGATGCCCTGGTCAGTCAGCACATAGAGGAGTAAACAGGTATGGGAGTTCAGAGAAACCTGCTGTGGACAACTATCCATGCACTGTATCCACATCTTTGGAGCTGGGTATGAATAATTTGAGAAAAGGAAAAGTTTCTTAACAACACTGCTACTTTAAACTAGAATCGGACTTCTCCCTGAAAGAGAATTCTCAGAATCTGTCCAGCTTGAAAAATATATTTTTGGACACAATATAAAGCACATCTAAGTTAATCGAAAGATTGTATATAAACTGAAACTAATCACAGTTCAGGAAAGTCTATTTTCAAAAAGACCAAGGATAATTTGTACTTATAGACCAACTTCTTTCATTAGTTTCAACCATACTAATGAGAGAAAGTAGAAAGATATTGTTTGCCACCAGGAATTACAGAAGCATTGTTCAGACTCACATTTAAGGTCACATCCGCCTAGCATGATAAACGTGTATTTTAGCTGATTTATGCCCTTGTAGTCAAAGTTTATTCCATATGTTTAGCAAACAAGATATCAACCCAGAAGAAAGAAGTTTCATTTTAGATTGTTATCTCTAAATAAAAGTTTTAAGATGCCTAAAATGCAAAGAATCTAGCAAAAAAAAAAGTATGTGGCAATTTATTTCTTAAACGATTAACAATCATGACAGGTTTTTAATAATACTAAATTTAATTTGCCTATTTTAACTCAACCCACTATTGCAACCTATTAAAAAAAAAAATCCATGCCAAAATCTGCATATAAGTGCTGCATTAGAAGCATTTACACATGATGCAACTCAGAATATTTAAATTCTAAACTAAAATGTGTATATATGTCTGTATGTTCATTTTCACCATTCCACACCAAATGTAAAATTAACTAGAAGATATATCTGCACTGACTTTAATCTATTTCATTTTATGTTGATCAGTAGCTAAGAATACTTCACTATAGAGATTTATCACATTCATTAGCTCTGAAATTACTCATAGTAATTAAGTATATTGTTCTTAAACTCCTTAGAGTTTATTGAAATACTTTCACTGCTACTTAAAGGAAACAAATATAGAGGGAAAGCCTTTTTCAGAAAAAAAAAAAACTTGTCTATTAAAGGTTTTTTAATTCTTCTAAGCTCTCCAGCCCTTCAAATTGTTCTGCCTTGGATGGACTTCTAAACTTACCTCTATAAGCCTAAAACGACTAAAACAAGAAGTCTGAAACCTTCATAGATTTTGAACTATGACTTACAGCATGTCACGTTATCACAGTGATCTTCAAACAATTCTTGTTTATGCATGTAGCAATCCCAGATGTAGTACAATGTACTTCTGTAACTCTGATCCCCACGTCACAAGTGCTGCAAGTAGATAGAATTTCTATAAAGATTTGCCAAGCATTGTAGAGGAACCCAAGACTGTGTGGTCCCACAGGATAATGCATGCAAAAGCAGAAACTTATATTTGCATGGTTTATTATAAAACACAAGAGGGAGGCCGGGCTGAAGCACGAAAACCTTTTAGAAACTGTAAAATCCAACTGTACTGGATATCAGCATGGAATGTGCGCGCGCACACACACACACACACTTGCTTTTATTTCTTTTAAGCAAACAGCATGGCTTAAATTTCTCAGGCTTGACATCCCATTGGGCTGGTGCGTCATGTCCCTTTTTGTCAGCCTGTCACGTCACACAGTGTAACGTGGCATTTCTGTGTAACGGACTGAGACACGTCATGCCAATGACATGTCAAGCTTGTGAATTTCAAAAAGACACAGTTCAATGAAAAACATGGTTTTCTAACTGCCCTGGAGGTTTTAAAACTTAAGAAAAATAAAAAAAGACTTTTCTTCTCCAGTGATTTTGCCACTGAAAAGCACATGTTTTTTGGTGCTACCCATGTGTAGAAGCAGGTAGCAGATATCTGAATATTTGGACATCTTTATTAACTGAATCTTAAATTGGTGATTCAGTTAGATAATTAGGTAAGGTCCAGAGCACATATGTATTCACTGAACTGTTGTTTATTTCCAGTAGAATACATTGCAGCGATAAAAAAAGTTTGTCATTTAATGATAAACTAAGCCTAAATATTCAGCTTCCGTGACTCACAATATCATGATTCATCCCTAATACTTTCTGTACATATGTATGCTCCTGGTGACTATAATGGCATATTATGCATCTGCTTAGATACCAGACAACAGGTGGGACGCTGAGAGTGTTAGCCTTGTCTATCCTCTGTGCCTGTTTTAGATTTGCAAAATAAACCCGGAATCTGTCTGCAATGTTAAGCACCTTATGAATTTTTTCAAAGCATGCTTTGTCAACACAGTTTTAATGTAGTCCAAACTGTAAAATGAATCAACTAAGGATAACACCTTTCTCCTATCACTAGTGCTATTCCTTATTTTCTACACTTCCTAAATTTTTAAGGAAAACAGCATCTTTATGCTACGCCCTAAAATGCTTTTATTTTGTTAAAAGTTATTTTGGACCCCATTTGTAGGAAGGAGCAAATACAGCAAAAAAGGAGCAAATAAGAGCTTAATACAGAAACTATCATGTCAGCCCGTCAAAGCAAACAAGTGGTTGATGGCTTTTTTAAACAGTATTTTTGCCGATTTCAAAAGCAGCGATGCTTTCTCAGATGAAACACACAGACATCATGAGACCTCAATTTCTTGGCATCACCCCTGTTTTTGAGGAGGTATTTCCACAATCTACCAGTTGTTTCATCAACAAATTGAGTGTGAAATCCTTAAATATAACAATGATGGAAGAGCTCAAATAGTGGTCAGCAGCCAGAAGATTTGCTGTTATCAGCAATGAACCCCTGCTTACAGAGCTAGTGTTCAAAGATGCTACACACATGTTCAAAGATGCAAATCTCTGCTTACATGTGTACTAAAGAGTCGAGTTGGCAGATCCTTACTTGCACTTGTAGAATACTAGAGGTAACAAATATCTACACACATCTGTATATTCATCAGCTGTATTGTCTGTATAATAGAACTGGTTTAAAAAAATCCACACAACAAAAAAATTAAACATCCGTTTTCCCAGAAAAGAAAAAAATTACTATTCTTATGACAAAAACAATCATCAGGTAGCTCCTTTATGTGGCTGGTTAGTTACAGATTAACACTATTTCTCTGGCAAAACCAGTTTTATTCCAGAATGTGCAACTGTTCTTAGCAGAACTTATCTGGAAATTACATTTATTGTATTACTTCCATAGCTTTGCAAATCTTTCAGATATTACCACAACTATCCCAAAAGAAAGGTAAGATATCTGTTTGTAAACAGACAGGTCTAGTTGGAGAACATTGTCTTAGCCAGCTTACTACACCGTCTCTCTGGAATACAAAACTAGTCAGAAACTCTCTCCTCAAGAAATATCAAGCTTCTTTTTCCTCTTCCAAGAGAGATGCATATCTAACAGCTGCCAATTCTCATATTTCTATCTACAATTGTGAGCAACATCTCTGACAGCATATCTGGGCTGAAAACAAAATCCAGGATTATTAACCCTACATAATTCTAACAGATGCAGTAAATAACTCTGTCGGAGAAGAACTGGAACAACTTGATTTTTTTTATTCTTTTTTTTCTTACAGTAAGGAAAACCATGTGTATCTGTAGTGAATCTATAGTATATATTCCAGAATCCAATGGAAAGCTTGCATAAAAATGCAAGGCCTTCTAGGTTCTGGTTCCACCTATTCATTTCTAATGTTTATAAGGTCATTTTTAAAGACTCACAGAATGAGATTTGATCATCAGGTCAGCCAAAGTAAATCTATAATAAATCTACCATACTTTGGCATTTGTTATAGATTTATTCTCAATTTTAATAGTGTAATTTCATAGGGGTATTACTACCATTTCCAATAAACAGAGTTTTAAAGTTGATTATCCCTGTTTCATCTCAGCTTAGCAGGAGTGCAGTTACTGGAGGAAAAATCAGTATAAGAGCTGATTGGTGCCTGGCCTGGGATTCCCTTCCAGTGTGTAGCTCCCCCTTTTCTGAGGACTCCTAGAGAACAGAGAGCAGCAAGGCTTTCCCCTCCTCTCGTCAGCCTACTTCTGTCTGTTAAGTCACAAAGCTCTCCTTGCTGGAGCTCCTATTTCCGTCAGGACAGTAGCACAGTCTTCACTTTATAACAGCTAGGAACCAACTCATTCTCCCTCCTTCCCATGAGCTTTTAGTAAGCCACTGCTATATTTATTATTCCATTCTCAATTCCAGAGATGCCGTTTAAGGCCTAATAAGTACCTTACACTCCTTTATAATACTAGTACAGTCCTAGTTTTGTTGCAGCTTCTTCTTGCCACAAGGCAAAACAGCACACCTGTTTTGAGACTCTTGGTTTGCACAGAGAAAGAGGCAGCCTTGGTTTATCCCTACCCCAGTTTCCTCAATGATTAGACTCAAAAAGATTTCAACTTCTGATCAAATGTCAGGGGATTTTCCAAGCCATGGACTTGCTTTTACAAGCCTCATCCCAATTCAATTCTTACACTGTGGTTAATGAGATCTACAGTCTTTCTTTGGTCATAAAGTGTTTGATAGTGGCTTTTTTTCTTTGGTGTTGAGATGGATGAAGTGATTTTAGTATGACAGAAGCACAAATACAAATCTAAACCAGAAAATCCTGAGAAACTAAACCAGAAACTATTAACCTTTCCTTCTCTCCTCCCCAAAATGCCAATTTGTATATAAAAACAGCCTCCAGGACTTAGACCTTGGGTGGCAGTTTTAAGTCTAAAATCAATTTTTGAGTTATAAACCCTCTGAAAATAGGGGTTTATAATGGAACCACTGACAGACCCTTAACTACAGTGGCGCTAGCGGGCACCACTATAATATACGAATAAAACTAAATTACATCACTTGTCATCATTAAGAAAAATTTTCATCTCACTTCTTCATTTGAAAAGCACTATAGTTAATGAATGATTACTGAGCCATGACACCTAAATGACTAAAATATAGGAATTATACTGAGGTCAACTCAAGTATTTTTTAAACCATGAAATTAAGGGATCTATTCACTTTGGTATAGGATACCAGTCCTGGCTATTATGCTCCCTTGCAACACTGATTCTGAGCATAAGGGAATGGTATGTATTTCTATATTGGAGATTAAGGTCCCATGCAAATTTAAGAGATGAACACATGATTGCCCAAGAGTGACGAAGTATGAGATTCTTTTCTACATTCATACATGTTTCCTTCAAGCACCTGTTTTCTTTATGCTCTTTATGCATGTAACTAACTTAAAAATGAAGAATATTTTATGGCAATAGAAGGCAGAATCTTGTTCTTTGAAAAAGGATATTTAATTATTCAATAGAAAGTCCAGTAACTTAAATTTAGTAACCTGCATTTAAGTGTTCCAGATCCTTTTAGCCAAGACACTTAAAAAGACAGAAATTTTAAGGATAGCTGACAGTACTGTACTACTGCGCAATGCTCGGACAATGCCCAACTATATACCTTATATATTATGTGATTTTGAATTAAGAATGGAAAAGCCTTACTTTCCATCTGGTTAGATATTTTAAAGGTAAATACAAAGAATCAACTGTAAAAAATAAATTACAAAGACATTTGAAAATTGCTTGCATATGCCTGGTTTTGTTAATTTGAAGCCATTTTGTACTTCCTTTTAACTAGGAAAATGGAGACACTCATGAGAGGCTGAATGATTTAAATTGCTGATACAATACAAAGAAATTAAAAGGTGCAAGTAAAGATATAAAACAATGGAAAAAGGCAATTTTCATCACTGCCATCCAAAGTTTCTAACTCTGTGACACCTCCCCAGTGCACCTACTTTGTTTATGTCCTCACAGCACTGAGTCTGAGCACTGCCGATCATGAAGATTTGTCTAACACTTGAAAGCAAGCCAAAACTGTGAAGAAAGTATGCACTGTCTATGACTAGAATAAGCATTTGAGATTGTTTCTTTAGTGATATAACATCAGTCCTGCTCTTAGTCCCTGTACCCATGTTTACTTAATATTTCATTGAGATTACTTTAGGTAAATAAAGATGACTAAGTAACTTCAGGTTCTCAAAAGCTTCCAGCACAAGCACTGTTAGCAGTATTCGTTATTTAGCCTCAATTCTTTTGCTCTCACTTTTTTTTTTTTTAGGGGGGGGGGGGGGGGAGCAGGCAGCACAACACAGAAGTGGCAAAGAGCTATCCAGGGAATAATGACTGAACCCCATCAAACACACCTGTATTTATTCATTTTTTTCATTTCAAACACACACATTTCCCAATACATGATTTCCAAATGCTACTTTAAGAGTATGTTGCTTCCTAGTCTGGAAAACTCTTACCAGGTTTTGGAGATAAAAGTGTAAGTAGAATTGAAGGTTACCAAATTGAAAACAATGAATGTAGACTGCATATTAATTGTCATCTAGCTAGTTTGCTCATATTGGTCACGTGGCTAGTGATAGTCATAGATGTTGATGGAGTCTGACCTGCTCTAAAAAGTTGGCATTTTCAAAAAAATGGCATAGAAGCTATATCCGCAGTCTGTGAAGAAAGAAAAGGAGACAGAGGGGCTTCTGACAGCTCAAGCAGACAAGGAAAATTAGAAAGGAAAGCCAGTACCACTACCATATGGGCTCATAGCTCGTCAGGACAGCTGGCAAGAAACATTGCTCTTCTCTTCTTTATTTCCAGGGCTGTGATACATTTCTTTATATGGCTATCAATAATACTGAATGATTAATGCTAATGATTTATGTTAATTTCATTATAAGCTTTATTTGTTGCCCAGTGTTGAATTAAGCTTGTCAAATCATCTTTTTCTACACTGCTAAAGATTCTTAAAATGTAGAGCTAAATTTAACATCTGATCATTAATATGTTAATACACCTGTTTCATATATACATCAGGAAAACAAGAAAGTGGCTATTTTAAGATGATTCTGAGAGCAGTGATTTGGGGATCTTATATCTACTTACCGCCAATTACTTAAAGGAGAAATACTGACATTCTACATTTTCCTCCTGCAAGTCTTACAAAAAAAAAAAAAAAAAAACAAAGGGAAAAAAAAAAATCAATCATCCTCTCATACCAGATTGCATAACACCATTCCTTAAACAATAAATAATACAGTATGTACCTTTCAGTGAGTGATGAAGCCCCTTGCTGAGACACTCATTTTTCACCATTCTACATTAAGATGCCTCTGATTGTTCAAAACAAGTAGGAAGAGGACATGATACACGGGATACTATTTAACAATGTTAAATCTTATCCATCCTTAGAACTTCCCAGAAATACCTCTTCCAGCTCAGACTGTCTTTCCCTCAATTTCCTCTCCATTTTATAGTCAGTCCCTAACTCCTCCTATTTTATTCTCAGACCAACTTTCTTGGTTATCACCATCTTGGGTTAAAACAATGGGGAAAGGAAGTTGTCATTGCTGTTCCAGAAACTCTATTGCCATTCCCTGTCTTCCTTAAAATCCATTTCAGTGAAAACCAGCTCATTTTAATCTACCATAGATCCAGACACAGACCCCATACCCAAGTATCTACGAGCTGCTAAATCACAACTGGACAATTTCCTGTTCACTTGCCCTATAGGGACCAACCTGCTGTTGTTGGCAGAAGAGAGAAACCCTTCCAAATCCCAAAAGGGACAGTAACACTCGCAAAAGCCTAAGGAACTGCTGGCACAGAAGGACCGGTCACACATGGCAAGAGGTAGAGGAACAAGGTTTATACACCTCTGACCACACACTCAGCAAGTAATGGCTTAACTGAACCCCTAAGTTCTTCAGGGGGCAGAGACCTTTAAGTAAACACCATCCTTTTTCTCACCACATGAAGTCAACAAAGTCACAAAATGAGGAGAGCAATGTCATTCTCCTGTTTGCTTATAAGGCTCTAAAATGTATTTCAAAGTTGAAGCATGTCAGGTACAATTTTTCACTGTATTTTTCCTGACACACCTATTACAGTACTACCTTTCACCTGTATGAGGTCTCCCTGTACAAGGACTGCAAATCACTTTTGAAATAATGTTTTTTAGTCTCTTCATGCAGCAATGAGGAATTGGCTAGTCTTTTTACTTACAAGTTTACTTACAAATTTACTTACAAATTTAAAATTATAATTTTACTTACAAATTTACTCATAAATTCCTCTCATAAATAGCTTGAAATAACTACAGTAACTATAGCTGTTTCTTTGAATTCAGTTTACAGAGCATGCTGCCATATGCCTTTCACAAACAGATTTATTTGATCCCCTGAGGCTGAAAGAGAAGAGTTTGACTACTGTTACTATCTAAATGACAAAGCGTCCTTTGTTTAAGTGCATACAAAGTGCAGGACTCTACACTTGAGCATACATTATGAGGCAGTTGAGCATAGATTATAAGGCATTTGAAAGAAAAGAAAGGACAAGTGTATGTCTTCCAAAAATAATTCAGAATTTTGACCTAAGTGCTAGGAATTGAAATCCAAGTTTATGTAAAGTTCCAGATGCTTGCCTGAAGTTTCATTAGCTTTTGAGCCTGCTCTGGATATTCTTGTCACTGTATAACTTTCATTAAATTTTCCAAGTTTTTTTAAAAGTTTTGGGGGCAAATAGAAGTGAGTTCTCTCAGAGGATCTCATTTGATCCACTACATAGAGTTACTGATATTAAAAAAATGGCTCGGATTACAATTTTTTTGAGATCTGAATCCCGTCAACTACAAAGCCATAAAATACAAATTCTATACACTGTATTCACAGACTATAATTACAAAACTTAAGAAAAACATATGTGAACTTTTAACAGCTTGAAGTTTTGGGGTTTTTTTCCTCTCGAAATCTACTATTTGCAGTTTTAAAAATACAATATATAGGTTTTGCACCAAAAAGGAAATATTCTATTTGTTGCTCCTGCTTTTTATGATGGAACTACAGTTCTACCAGTTGGTCTGGGCTATACAGCTAACAAACGTCAAAATGTATGGACCAAACCATTTATCAAATAATCTACTCTGAATAGATAGGCACTATCTGCAATCTGGTATTGATCTTTACAGGTTAC
>NW_010290605.1:68944-72645 GCF_000700745.2 Antrostomus carolinensis | reverse complement strand
TTAATGAAAGAAAGAAACCAGTGCATACCAAGCACACAGAACTTTTTTCTTTTCTCTTGATTTTTTTTTTTTGTTTGGCAAAATTTATGTAGTTATCAAAAATACATTACTGTAAACAAAGTATGCAGACGGGATGGGATACATGATGGAAAAAATCACCTCCCAGGCATTAACTTTGCAGACTTCCAGTAAATTTACTTCTAGAGTGTAACCCACTTGCAGTTGAGATCTAGCATGATAAATTCCTTGCAGTGTGTTACACTGGCATTCACTATAGTTGAGACTGAGATGGCACTTTCATTAAAAGCTCCATTTCAGAGTATGTTTAATGTCTTGGACATTTCAAATTACATCTGGCTGAATCTTGGCATACAGCTTGTCAGTCCAGATGCAGTTTTTGTTTGTTTATTTTTTTACAGAAAACAGCATAAATTGGTCAAGACATTCATGAGTTCCATTGTGACTAAAAATATTAAATGTTAGTATTTGAGGAACAGGGGTTTTTTAAAGGAAAACACACAAATTTAGTTACTCCTTTTTCAAATTTATCTATGTGCTTTCTCCCACACTGCCTTCATAAACTCTGCAAAGATCCACAAGTCCACCACACCATTCTCCTTCAAATTCCTCTTTAAAATGCTCTTCTAAGTGGATGCTATTTGACGTAGTATGTTTTGATTTAAATGACTAAGACTTGAGATCAACCCACAATACAAGTTTTTAGATATATATTTTGTCCACATTGGCTCCTGTACAAGAAGCACAGTAGCAGAGATGTGATGGGAGAGCCAAGAAGCCATGACCTGACTTATAACTAACAACTATATGTAGCAAATCTCCTTCCTAGCTAGTACAACAAAACACAACCACCACTAAAATGGCACAAAGCAACTACAACATGCAAAAAAATCAAGTCTTTTTTGAAGGGGTCAGAAATTAAGGTCAGTTTCCCAAACTGCAGCCTTGTGTAATCAAAATTTGTATTTCATGTCCAAAACCAGCGATTCCTATACTCCTCACTACCTCACCACTCTCTTTACAAATCTATTTATTAGACTGTCATTGCAGACACTTTACCATGGAGAAACGTGGGAGAGAAATACAAAGGAGCCACAGAGAAGCAAGAAGAAGCAGCACAGCAAAAATGCCTGAATTCAAAATCATTGTTCTGGACATTTCTAGACTGGATAATGTTCTTTTCTGAGGTCCTACTCCAACAAACAAGATTGTAACAGCACTGATCTTGCTGACACTTCTATATTAAAGAATCCATCATGTTGTTATTGTATATAAATGTTCCTCATCATGAGCTTCTAAGTTTGACAAGCTCAATTCCACAATGTAGACATATGTTTGGGAAATAGCTAGGTGTTCAGAAGCTCTCTCCTGCGAATTGGAGGATAATGCCAACTGTAAGGAATAAAACAAAATATGATATTACTATTAACATGACCACTGCTATCCCAGTGATCTATTATGCATTTCTGAAATATTAACTACAGGATACTCACGAGTTGCAGGTTTTGCCCCAGTTTTGTTTCAAGATCTTACTAATTTTCAGTGATTAGCATTAAATTTAAGTATGTCAGCATTTCCATTATAAACCACATTCTCAGGGGTTTATTAAATTATTGGAAAAAAATTATTCCGAGTTAAAACTCAATACTTAGGGGTAAATTTTCAAAGTGCAGCATGCAGTTTTAGCTCCTGATCTCTGAACAAAGTCAATAAGACACTGGAGAGCTGCACCTCTAGTCAATGCTTTGAAATTTTACTTCAAAGTCTCACCCCAGGAACAAATTCTGTCACACACACACAAAAATCAATTTGACCTCTTTAAATCTGAAGAATGCCAACTATTCATGCACTGTAACTTCTTTTCTTGAGGATTTTCACTGTTTCCTAAATCTGCTCAGCCAATCATAAACAGCAGCTTTTGGGAAAGGGAAGAAGGATTAGAGTGGGTATAAATACTATATCTATAAGGGTAAAAGATTTATCGCTGCTTTAACCAGAAACAAAACCAGAGTAAATACATACAGCTATGTTTCCAGCCAGCTCTACATTAAAAAAAAAAAAAAAAAAAAAGGTAGTGTATTTGTTCCTGCATCAACATGACTGTAGTAGTAAACTGAACTTACTAAATGCAACATCAATAATCAAGAAAGATGACCCTTTGCTATTGCCAAGAACCAGGTAAATGACTCAAAACCAGTAAAATGGTAGACATTTTATACTGAAAGATTTGAAGAGGAATACATTGAATATAAAGATGACTAGTGTTGTGGCATTGAAGAAAAAACATAATTTTTCATTGATGTAAGGCAGCATAGCTGGAAAGAACACAAATATGACAGTAGATCCATTAACCACATGACAAGAAACAGTGTTCACATCGACTTCCTAAACTGTTTTTGATTCTTTAGTACCAAATACACAGAATGATCCTTACATTATGTTGCCAAGGAAAACCTAGAATGCATTTATTTCATAATGTAGCTTTCTTCCATTATCATAATACAGCCATCATAGTTGTTGCAAACACTGTATGGACTCAAACACGTAAATACAGCCATTAAATTGGACATTTTTTAAGAGGAGGACATTTTAAGCCTCCCTAGAGATTTGTGTTGCCTGGCAAACTCACAGCAGGAACCATCTATTACTGCAAAATCTTGCTTACATGTGAGGGAGGAAGAAATTATCTCACTAACAAAGGGAACGTATTTGGAACCACAACAATGGTTGGACCATATTTGGAACCATGAAGGCTACTTCAAGGCCATTAAAGTTAACACCATACACCGACACAGAACCTTGGGTGGAATTTAGGCTGAGCTGATCAGCCTTAGGGAGCTTGTATTCATTCTTGGCAAGTGGTTTCTCTCTTCAATGATGGCAAATTACAGCTTAAACTCTATTTGCATGAATAATTAAATGTGAAAGGTGTGCTTTGGCAAATTACATTATAGTATGCTGTTCACAAATAACTATATTAATGCTAACCAGTAAACAGTCCAGCATCTCAACGTTTGCTAGCAGAAGTGGTAAATTAGTTACCAACAACATTAATAATGGTATCTTGAAAAAGTAGGATTACCTAACAATGAGGAATAGGTTTTATTTCCTTAAGAATTTAATATTATTTTAGAAGTTCTTTGAAGTTGTTTTCCTTACTGTCAGCATTAGCTCCAGCCAAGAGATTATAGTTTGACACACACACATTATAGATTCATCTGCAACTTTATAGCCTAATTAAAGAAAAACCTTTTCATTTGTGACTGCATAGGGTTTATGTCACCTCTCGCCAGTTGCTTTGTAGTAAACTCAGCTGTATGGTCTGGATCAGCAGCTTCTTCCCTACCAGCATGATACTAACATGAACAGAAACACCCTCATAGGCCTCTGAACCATGAAGCACCATGTCGTATTAAGACAGCATTATCTTATTTGCCATCAACATAAACATGCCCAAAAGCAGTGCATAAAAATTATACACACATTTCCCTGGTGTCCATACACAGTACCTATCTGGGAAAAGATTAATATCATTGCTTCAAAAATACTACCAGTGTCATAGGACATATATTTAAAACTTAGTGTATATATTTTTAGATTAATATAACTTGTTATGACAACATCTGAAGCACAACTCTCTTTTGTAAAACTACCTAGTACCGTTATAAATATATATGTATGTA
>NW_010290605.1:56648-68901 GCF_000700745.2 Antrostomus carolinensis | reverse complement strand
CAGGGTGTGGCTAAGTGCCTACTAAAGTCGACTTGGCAGTTTATTGTAGGAAAATATAAACACCACTGATATTATACATTCAGTCTCAGGAACAGAATTCAAACATCAATCCTAAACTACAGCTGAAAGAGGGAGCAGCTGCTCTCAACAGCTCTTAGCTCAGGAAAAAACATACACTCCTAGCTCTGCCTAGCTCAGACTACTTATCTGGGTATTTGTATTATACCAACAGCAGCAACATGTGATCAGACCTAGTGGTAGGTAATTTACATTTTTTTTTTTTTAAAGTACAGTGTACAGAGCTATGACAAAAAAGAAAAAGCAAAAAATATAAGACAGGGTTTTATGGTCATGATTTACTACCAGGTAAAAGAGGTAAAGCAAGAAACTCTTACAGAAGCACTGAGTTTAAAAGGTATATTGGATGAAGTGTGTGTATGAGTTTATCTAGTCCTGTGAGAGCTCCACCAGAAATTCTTCTCCTAGCTCCTGCATATCAGAGCTGCTACACATCTTACCATTACACTTTGCCATTCTTGTGAAAACTTTTCCACTTACTTTTCCCTCATAATTCTCTCCCAGACATGTTAATCCTTAGTGTGGTAATACACTGACCAGTTTTTGTATTAAGCTTTGTTTTCTGGAGCCAGTGGCACTACTTTTGTGGCTTTCCGAGACTGCTAGAAATCAGTTCATGATCCCTGAATAAAGGAAGACTTTCGGAGGCAGGATATCCTCTACTTCTGAAGTTCTAAGAAACAAAGTCACACATGTAATATATGAAGCAGAAATATTTCTTTACAGGTGTTTGAGTAGTGTACCAGTAGTCTCACATATAGAACACAAAAAGAACACAGTCAACTGCAAACAAAAATTTCTGCTGCTTGACCACTCCTTGGCCTGCAGAAGAGTAACAGAAATGGAAGAGACAACCATATACAGGTGGGAAATAAAAGAAAGAAAGAAAGAAAGAAACAAACAGATAAATAATAGAGTCACTAACTCTCAAGATGACATCAGACATATCATATTTAAGACAGGAAAGTTTCACTAAGGATCCCCAAATAATTGACAAGAAGGTTTTCATTTCTTCATGATCTACCTTCTCATATTAAGAGGAAAAAAAAAATAGTAGGGTTCCTGCTCAGTCTTTTTCAGCTATGGCCTAAGAACAGATCAAGAGGTAATCTCAGTACCAGATAAATAACAGGATTAATTTCCATAACTAGGATTTCACAAAATGCAACTTGGCTTCAAATGTGTTCAAGAACATAATATTTGAAAAATCTAAGAGGTCTGTATGACCACCATCAGACAACTCACTTGCAACTAAACCCCTGCTATGCAAACTCTGAAAATTCTGTTTGAGACAACTTCATATTTGCTTTTGGAAATGAACAATTTACAATCCAATACAATACCTAGAGACTTCTCATGCACTTCTTTCTACTTTCAGTTATCACTGGTCATTGTAAACCCCCCAAAAATTAACCTGTTTATGGAGAAGAGAGATGCTAATTTCATTATTACCTTGCCAACAATTTCAGTCATTATTTTAATGATTTTCAGCAAACTGCTAGTGAGCCAATTCTGATTCAAAGTAAACTGATAACAAGCAATATGGGAAATACTTTTAAAATGTTATAAGGATCTGTTTTGGAACAGGAGATGATCAACTTATGAATGTCAGCAAATGATACCCTCATTAATTTTTCCATAATGAAAGACAAACAAAAGCACACTATCACAATGGAAGGACATCTATAAGTTATATAACCATAAGGTCAAAGGATCGAGCACCAAACTTTCTTCTAACAGAAATTAATGAGGTGCTTCACTTGCATGCTCCTGAACTGACCCAACTGTCAGGAGAGGGCAGTATATTCTGAGTTTTGACTCAGCATTATTCATCTCCACTTCCACATGGACCTCGCACAAAACCAACTGGGTATTATTTAAATTAAAAAAAAAAATATATATATCTTTTACACATGTAGAAATTATGTGGAGACATGTTTAAAGGTCCATGGTGGATTGTCAACGTACCATACTTCTCAGGACCTGGTATACTAAATGATATTCCTCTCCTTGCATTCTTTGTGTCACTCATCACCTTTTTTCACTGGGCGTTTAATAATGTCTTGCATATTCAATTTAACAAAATATGGTCTTGGTTCCTATATAAATATCATACTATTAACAGCTCTTTATTGTTTGATTGGTCAAATCTTGTTTCACAGATTAGAAGTTGCCTGTATTACATAGGTTTGTCTAAGATTTGTTCCACTAAGCCCAGGCTATTACAGCTTCTCTTAGTCTGAATTCACAGTGCTTGATATTGCCTCATGAGCCTCTTAAAGGTTCTCCTCCTTCTAATCAAACCTCTAGAGGGACTTTAGCAGCTAACCTGGGTGATTACAGGCATTGCTGCTGTAATTTACTAAATTATAAACACTTTTTCTTAGTCATCAGTTTCGATTGTGTGAAGCTGCCCAACTGTAATGGAAGTTGCATGCAGAAATATTGTTGAAAATTTAATTTGCATGCAAATCTGCCCACTTTCCATCCTTTATTGTGAAGTGTTAATGTAGTCACACAGTGCTGCACTCATGCATTACCAGGATTTTCAACCAGACACTGTGACTACATCCACTTAAATATTCCATCCTACATAGCCCCCTAAAAAATCATAGTTAGGTTCGTCACTTACAGATGTGTGCTTGCACACATGTGTATTCAAAAGTACATATTGTTATGTACATGCTCTTATGTTTAGTACGGCCCACAGTAACTACAAAAGAAAATTACTTTAAAACATTGCAGTTGTATATGTGCAAAAAGTAAAATACATGTAGTAATAATAACATTTTAATACAAACGCCTTTTTACTTCTTTAGTCTCCCTTCTCTATTTCTCAGAGACAAAAAAAAAAAGAAAAGAAAAAAAAAGAAAAATTACTGGCTAAACTTTTCAGTGTGTTTTATCCTGAGGTTTTATACCTGTCTGTTGTCAAGGGGTCTTTCCCCCACCCTCCCTTAATCCTCCTTCATTCACATGGACATGTACACTTAAAGAAAGGCAGCTGGCACATGGTACACCACTTGTTACACTTCAGGCTCCATCAGCAAGTGCCTGTCATTATCATCTACAATGTTTCCTGTCTGGTTTATTATATTAAGAAGTTATAACTGTACGTAACCAGAGAGTAACAGTCTGGTGTGACAAATAATCACCACACAATTGGTGTTACACTAGAAAAGTGTGTCTTTCCTCCTCACTTCTTCAGCTTTAACACAGAACAAGCAGCTGACTTGCTGCTTCTTTTTATTCCAGATTCTACACTTGCAATATTCCGAGTCTAACTAGTTTTATTCATATTTTTAATGTAGCACCTGTAAACAGTACAAGTATACAGTAAGAAAATAACAAAAACTGTACAAGTGCTTATTCAAAACAGAATATTCTCAGTTTGAGACAACTTCATGTTTGCTTCTGTATTTACTAATACAAATACATGCAAGAAGTGCATTCTAAACTCAGGCATCCTAGCTAGTACTGTAGAAAGTACATGCTGATCTCCCGTACATGGACATTCACTGCAGTAACGTCTTTCAACACCTGATCAAAAAAAGCACAAGCTCAAAAGAACCACGTGCTTCAACAGTTCAGTGTCTGTTTATGTGGGTTTTGTAGCTAATGAGTTAGTGCTCCCAATCTACTATGACTTCCCACTGGAACCTCTACAGAATTTGGGCACATACTCTTACGTATAACAAATACTGTTTTCTTTCTGGGGAAAATATACCCATCACCATGAATAGGAACTGCATGACAAAATGAAGGATAATCCAGGTGCTTGTTTCAGAAAGAACAGACTTAGACCTATTAACTTAACAGAAAAGAAAAGAAAGACTTGTTTTAATGAACCAACAATTATATTAGAAATATTTCATACCTTTTTGAAGGCGGAACAGCAAGAGGGAAAATAGGGTCATTGCTAAGAAAATACATGCACCAACTCTTAAACAGTAGGGTAGAAAAGTGTTTATATGGTTCATTTTATTGTTACAAAAAGAAAGAATTTTTAATATTTCAGTTACATATAAGAGAAAGACCTTTTCAGAAATTATTTGCACTATCCAGATTTTCTTGGAATTACAAAGACGTAACAAAGCACTTGAATGTGTTTGGGGTTGTTGGGATTTTATTATTATTTTTTTTAAGTTTACCAAGAAAATTTACAGGCTCATTTGTTAAATCACAGGATACAAGAGACTGGAAATGGAATAGGTCACAAAAGGTCAAGTATTATTTTTATGTATAACTCAAGCATTGTCCCTGGAGTAGCTCTGAATGATATGTGAAACAGTCCAGTAATGAGTGTTATCACTTAATTTGGCATTCTTATTTGAAGTTCCCTTCAAAGCCTGTCCGTGTGTGGAAATAGCCCAAAATGTCTTTGAAATATTTTATTACTACTATAATAAGCAATTTCAGAACAAAAGAAAATTGTGCTTTTCTTTCTGATAAGTTTTCACTAATTGAGATACTGAAATAAATTTTGGAGTGCTAAAAAAGACAAAAATCAGTAAATGTTTCAGCTTCCAAAAAGAGATGCCAGGAGAGACATTTCAATAATACAACTCAGACTTGTAGCTAAGAGGATTTGCAAGACTAAAGAAAACATACTGCGAGTCTAGGTTTTGGGGAGGTTTTTTAAGCACTTATTTAATTGAATGCACACACTGAAAAATCTTAAAAGAAATTAAAGATCACAAATTCCACTCCTCTCCTGCTTCTCATTTCACACAACTTCCACTGATAGAAGGAAAATTATTTTTTCTATTCTTATATACCTGACCTCCAACTACATTTACAACAGAACTTCATTGCAGAAATACAATTGATCAAAGACACAATGGTCTCTCAGGCTCTTGTAATATTATTAATTTTTAAAGTACTTATTCAAAACAACAACATACATCCCCAGTGCACCATTATGTCATGCATTAAGTTCATTTGCTCAAAGGAGTGAATCCACATCTTCCCTGCTTTCAGGCAGAGGTCACTTCTATCAAAGAAGGCAAGAACAGTACCGTTTACAGGTCTTCAGTGTACTATGGCACAAAGATAGAAATATGAACATGTAGATTTATTTCAACTCGTTTGAACAGAGGAAGAAATATAGCTATATGCACTAAGCTTAAAACAATTGATAAATTATTAGGAGAGAGAGGAAAAAATGTCTTTCACTGCCATTTTCCAGTGAATCTAGTTTTTAGATCCTTCACACTTCTGATCATAGCGTGTCCTTACTGGCTCCACAGCCATGGCTACCCTAACTCCAGTGAAGTAAATTTCACAAACTTGCTAGGTGGAGCCACTCCTACTTTACATGAGATGAAAGTTAAAATATTTTCATTATTTACAGGTGAAACATTCTCAGCCAGCCTGAGCACAGGTGCAGTTGTTACATACAGGCTATACTGTGCTGTGTATGTGGTTTGTACTAGATTTTTTTTTTTTTTAAGAAAAGACCTCTTTCAAGGAAAAAATTAGCACTGCACTGTTCTCCATAAGTAACAAGTCTTTACTTTTACTGCTGCTACAATTAACTGTTTTCAAAGGCCTGAAATTACCTACCATCATTATGTTCACAGAATGTCACCAAGCAACCAAAACAAAAAATTAAAAAATACTTTGTTTTGTTAACACCTACTTAAAGGTATTTTTAAAACCTCTCAAAATTTATCTTTAGCAAATTACAGTTTAGGATTTGTCTTATCTAAACACTTTCTCATATAACAACAATTGACATATGAGCCCTCTGCATAAAACAGAATACACACGCATTATATATAGTTGTAGCATTCCTTAGGATTTGGTGTTAGTGGGAATTCTACATAAAAAAAAGACAGCTCCTCAGTCCTTTCCCTCAACTAGAATAAAATCCCCATGTCTTCCTTCCAGAGCAGAGTTCTCAAGATGTATCTGCTGTTATAACACAGCAGTAATTGCCAGGCACCTTCAATCTAGGGTTCAAGCAAAATGATTTTTGAGCAGCTCCACATCCCTTCTCAGGGTCTTAGCATCTGCCAGCCTCTTCCATTTCCTTCCTGTACATTTTATCTGTGCTTTTATCTTTTCCTCTTTTTATTTTGCTTTATCTATTTTTGACAATAGTGACTAGCACAGTATAACAGCATTATATAAGCTTTTTACAGTGCCATGTTTTGCTTTACAGAGTGAGCATAAATGAGGAAACACTAAGTTAAACTCTGACAGCCAATGCTGGATGTATCAGCTTGGCCTATAAATAAGCACTGATCACCTCCATTTTATTGAACTCATTTTCCAGGCAAGCAAAGACCACAAGATTCCTCTGCAAATTTTCCCTTTACACTCTCCAACAGTGCTGCTAGTGTCAGCTGCGACAGATTTATAGCCTATTCATTCATGGGAACAAAAACCCTGCCAGGGCTGGTCATGCAACACGCAGTAGCAGTTAGTTCAGAAGATAACAGCTGCAATACCTCACTTCCTTATTCAGCACTCTATAGCAAACACTACTTTGGAGATAATAAATGCTTCTTGTTTGTATTTCTTGAGTAATATCAGAGGAAAGGGTCCGTATGAAGTGGCACTGCAACACAGGGGGATTAATCAGTGTTTTCATTATATTTATTCCTTCTCTGGCTTTATGGTTTTTTAACTGACATTAAAAAGTTACTCTGGACTGTTTTTATATACAGTCACTTCCAGGGACAGTCAAATATTTAAATTTTTAATTTAGTGCCCATTTTATTTAAAAGGTTATTCCAAATTATTCTGAATTCTGAGGTCTTACAATATGTAGTGCTTTAATACCAAGAGACATTCACTATCAGGATTAACCAGTTATTTTCCATTTACACTCAAAGAAAAAAAAAAATGTGCTTAATCTGAAGCAATTGAACTCCAGTTTATAAAATTACCAGATTCTTTTCACTATTTTGAAAAAGTGCACTAAAATGTGTAACAGCTTTGTAAACATTCCTTAGTTGCAGTAAGATGCAGTATCAGAGAGAAGATGTCAGACTAAGATCAACACTGCTCTTTTTGGAGGTGCTGCTCACAGCCATCAATTTTGGAAGAGGTGCTCTTACACTTGGGTTACATGCTGAATTTTTTAAGCAATGCACTGTTGCCTCATTGAAGACAAACTCTTCTCAAATGAGTCTGCTGCCACTACACTTCCTCTGCAGCAACCTGTTCTTTCTCCCATTGAAAATACATGATGATATTGCACCAGGCTCTAATCACAAGCAGAATAGACTAAGATCAAGACCTAGTAATGTGCAAGTAATGCATATTTTCATGGTCCCTCTGAAGGGGATACTGCATTGACATAAAAACCAAAATGAACCTTTATCAACTGTGATTTTCATCTTTTTTTTCAACTCTGTGCTGCAAAATAATGTCAAATAAAGCCCTAAAGTGAACTTTTAATTATTTTTAAAATTGAGTTTTTCTAAGTATCTCTTAGGTTTGTTCACTCTTGAAGACAATATTCAGCTCTTCCAGTGCTCAGGAGATCAGAACTTCCCACCTCAGATTTTTGCAACCTCAGTTTTCTTTCAGAAACACAGTACCCAAAATTAATTACACTTCTTTTTTTGTGCTTTCACTAGAAGAAAATGTATAGCAATTTCTAAAATGGTAGTGCAGACCACGAACATTTAGCATCTTGAATTTCTTATGAGGTTTTACTGAAGTCAGGATCCACTGTCCCAAGTTATGGTTAAAAAAAAGACTATTTTTAGTTTAATCAAATGTACCTATATACCATGGCATATAGAAGAGAACACTTACTGTAAAGGTGTAAAGTATGGGGATGATAAAAAAAAACATGCTCTAAAATAAACCATTAGTTGGTCTAACTAGAACATTCACCTCTCTACAAATCTTTTTTCCCAGATCAGGATATACAACCATCTTACTAGATCAGAATAAAGGTCTGGGCTAGAACTCTGTCTACAGCACTTGAGACTCCAACTGCAAATATAAGTGCTTAGGAACAAAAAGATGCTTAGATCACACCAGCAATACAGCCCACTGAAATCACCTCTGTATAAACTCTGCAAAGTCAAACACATGCTCTAATGTGCTCAGATAGACTTCCAGATTTAACTCTAATCTCCTTGTTTCAGTCACTTTCAGTCCATGGAATGTGTAGATAATATGACATCTGTTTCTGTAACTACAGTCTTTGCTAATCAATCAGGTTTTATTGTGTAGCCTCTGGCTCAGCTCATAATACTGGAAAGAAGCTAGAGCAGCAGTTTAAAATTTTGCCGATTTAGTAATCCTTGCTAATTGGAAGCAGCACGTAGGGGAGGCAGGGGAAACCCACCACCATCACCGTCAAACCCAAAACCCACCAGTACTGAGGTTACAGAACCTGTGCTGTTCCTATTGGGTGTGGAGGAAAGGGAAGGGGAAAAGATTTTCTGCGTTGGAAGTGGGGGAAGAGTGTAAGAAACTAATCACTCAAATGATTCATCCTTGCATTGTCCTATCCTGGCAATATAAATCTATATATACACACACACATACTTAATTGTACGATATTTATAAAGAAGCTTTTATGAAGTAGCCCTATTTTATCTGCTGAAAATTAACCGCCCCCTGCTGTAAAACCTGGATTTTTTCCCACTCAACTTAGAAATATATTCATTCTCATAATTGTTCTTTTCTTTCAAATCACCTAATATAACAAATGCTAAAAGACACTATAGTTCATCTGCTAAGCAGTCTCTTTATGAGTTGAGGCTTCACTGCTTGAATGGGGAAATTGCCTGATTTAAGTAAATCATGTCACCTCCACCCAAGTAATCATATTTGTTGCAGACTTCTGCTGACCTCATCTCTACAGTAAAAACAAAAACACATTTACATTTTCAGCTTGAGATATTTGGTTCAAATGATTCACAAATAGGTTGTAATGAAAACTAATTTTAGCCTACTCTAAAGATACTATTTAAGTTCTCTGATAGTGTTTACAGACTTATAATTATTGGTTACTGTCATTTAAATAGAGACAGCATGTTTTTGCAGAAGGAAAGCAAGCAACTTGCGAGATAATTTTTGTATAGGTTACTACATTTTGAAAATGTTACATTCAAGGAAAATAATTGAAAAACTAAAAAGTTAAACAAAAGCTAAACATATGTGTTTTCTATGATAAGAGCTTTCATGATAAGGGTTTTTGTATATAATGTTTTTGCTTCTGCTTCGTACAAGAAATCCTTTTGGAAGTGACCTCCATGGTATTACTATCTGCATCACAACTTTTCCATGTGAAAAGTTTCAAGAAATGCTAGTTAACTAGTCTTGTGAAATTTCAAGCAACTTTAAAAGAAAAAAAATAGGTTTACTCTGTTTATTTCCCACATGCATGAGAAAAGCAATACTGCCATTACAGGAACAAAGGTTAGAATTTCACATGGAAGATAGTACAGAGTTAACATGTCAAGCCCTCAAGGCTATCAGCCTCACATGTTGCCTTTTCAGTTAAAATTAATTTATTCATCATTCTTACTTTTTGCTTACTCATGGAGTTTTCCAGTATGCAAACACAATTTCTAACCTTTTCTTCTATCACAAGTTCTGATGCAAATAAGAAAAATAAGGAAGGCATGGTGTGGAGGGGGAGAGAAATGTATGCAACTTACAAGAAATAAAAACTTTCTTGTATGGTTCTAACTTACTGTATGGAATACAAATTTCAAAGACATGAGACCACAGGAACTAACCAATCATCTAACCTGATCTGATGCAACAAAAATCAAAAAGCTTTATTCAGCTACTTCCATAAGAAGAGTACATTCCCTAATACAAAAAAAAAAAAACCTTTGTCCTGTACTGTGAAACTCATTCTGAAAAGCTACAGAGCTTTATCAAAACTTGTGTAGAATTGTACAACTTTGCAGTTCTTTACAGATCCTAATAATTTCAATGGTTTGTTTGGTTTTGTTTTTAAAAACAAACAAACAAACAAAAAAACCCAAACACACACTGAAATGTATTTGGATGTAATAATAGACTGAAGTGGTTTGCCTTGAATTTATACTCTTCACATGCAATTTCAAATTTGAGGTACAAAGGTGAGATTTTAGGAAATCAGATACAGTTTCTCTTGATATACAAGCCAAATATGATTCAGACTCATTGCCTTTTTTGCACTACACTGGGAAAAAAAAATTTGGATTACACTCCAAGTTTTCCTTCCAAATGAGATAAGTTTTATTTTCTATGTTTCAAAAGCTTAGAATCCTTCATAATAAACACTTCTATTTGTTTTTACTATTTCAGAGAGACATTGGCATACAATTTTCTTACAAGACAAAAAAAAAAAAAAACAACAACAACAACTCTTCTTTAAGAAACTTATAAGGCAAAATTTACACATTACAACCTGTAAATTTAAGGTGAAACGATGACATATAACCTCCCATTTATTAACATAGACATTTAAAGTTACCTAAATAAGTAGCATAAGGTCCTTCAATTAATGCTTCCTTTGTTTAATCCCTTCTTTGGCTAAAAGGATGAAGTCTCATATATACTCCTAGTGGATACTATTTTTTCTCACTAAGAATATTCATTAGAAGAAAAAACAAAATTAAAAACAAGCAACTAAGCAAAACTCAACATTTTGCTTTAGCTTCATATCCTTTGTGCAGACTTCTCTCTATTACAATTCCCTTTCATCCACTTACAAAAAGATTGGCTTGTCCTGAGTTGTTCCACAAAAATCAAAAGAAGAAAGAGAGTGATAAAGCTTTCATAGGCATTAAAAATAAAAGTGTTAATAGAAGAAATATAAAGGTGATAACTGACCTCAGTGTTAAATCTAGCCTGATATTCTGATATTTGCCTTTACAGATTATTTAGTGTTTAGAAAAATTCTTAACAGGTCACAATGTATCATATTAGAAAAACCTAAGTATTTAATTATCTTACACTGAAGAATGTTTTCAAAATATTCCTTTGAAATTTACAGTAACAACTCCAGATCATCTTGCTATCCACTTATGCATCTATGCCAAAATAGTACTCCCACACAACTTCTGACAAAGGCTTCCCATACTTCTAAACATATATGGGATGAAAAACTTTTCACTCTTTTTTTAGACTTACAGTTTTTCCAACGTCATTGAATGCCCTGTGTTCCAGAACTCAGAACACCAGTGTCTCATTCACTAAGTACCTAGAACAAACTTAAGCTAAATGCTTTTTTGATTATTTTTTCCCCCAAAATTTGTACAACTTTGTATGAATTCCCCTTTCACACGTCTTTCAGACACTAGGAATGTAGGTACAATGTGATTTTCAAGGAAGCCTTCAAAGTTTTGAATACTATGCATCACTTCTGAAATACACTGTATAATTGGCTAAATTTGCCTGCCAATGCTACTTTTTCCTTACATACACTTTCAACTATGGAAGACAGATTTTGCAACCTCTTTGTAGGTAGTATAAAGCCTTATCCTTTGAAAGTTAGCAGCCTCAAAAAAGTAAGTGCTGTAAGTAATATGGCATGTCTATATATGAAGATTTTTTTTTAATTGTTCAGCAAAAAAACAACTTCAAAAACTGAGAATGAAACTGAAAAATGTTACCAAAATAATATTGGTCTTCACATTCCCAAATCTAAAAAAATCAAATCTGGGTTGTTGACAATAACCTAACACCTAATTTGATTATTTCTATCGCTCTCAGATGGTTATTTTGAACTTGCTCCTATGTCTCATGTTTTCTGCTCTCCACGTTACATTAAGTCAATGTCAATATCTATTAATTCGCAGCACACAGGGATTACAGGACAGGGCACATTTTTAAACTACTGAGTATGGCAAACAGAATACTAAATTCTGTTTGTTAATCTAAAAATAGAAATCTTGGGTTATATGGCTTCACAAACAACTGAGAAAACATTAGCAATAACCATAACATACTCATCTAGCATTTCCAGATCTGACTCAGAACCTCGAGTTTGAGACGCCTTGTACAGTCCACAGAGTGTGATATAACAGGTACTGCTATAGTCTCTTCCTAGAAAGATATTAGGACTTGTTACTTCTATTTTCCCCATATCTTTCAGTTTAAGGGTGACTCACATAAGACTCTTTCCTTCTCCCACTTGAACTTCTGTTTATTTATCTCAGAAACCACACAAAAGGCTGAGACAAGCAGACCATAACTATGGAGA
>NW_010290605.1:21324-56595 GCF_000700745.2 Antrostomus carolinensis | reverse complement strand
GAGTTACAAGAACAAGAGTTTCTACAAGAATTACACAATGCTCTGCAATCACCACGTGTTGGTGAAAAAGAAAACTTGTCCTTAGGCTTCATATGCCTACTTCTGTTCCTAGAAACAGTGATATACCTCTTTTTTCCTCACCGTTAATCAAAGAAACCACGTCAGAATTACATTTACGAGTCAAAAAAATTGCCCATTTCCCACAAAGATATTGATTATTTAATTATTTCACAGAATAGCATTCTAAAGCAATGTTCATAAAACTCCAATAACGATTCATTAAATCTTATGTGATTCATGTGTAATAGAGCACTATCCAATGTTTGAAACAGATACTTAAAAATTGAATAGGAAGTCCATATGCAGTAGAAGAATTTGTGTTGGACAATATATTTGAGGCCTTTAAATGCCTCAAGAGGAAAATGTGGACCACAAACTGCTCAGATAGCTCAAGACGTGCCAGTATTTCCACATTCATACGAATTAACAAAAAATCAGTGAGTTTTAAATTGTTCAATTAGCTTTCAGAATAATCAAATATCTTCTTTCCAACCAAGTTTTATTTTTTCCAAAATTAAGTTATTTCTTTCACATGGTACATTTACATTAGAAAAATTCTCTTCCTCTATGTATCTAGAGATTATTTTTTTCACTTTGAAGGACTGATCTTACACACTGATGTCCAGAAGATGACAGGTTAAATTTGTCTCAATATTACACTGCTAAGAACTGGCTTTCCCATGTAAATGTTTGCAGACCAACCCCCTCCTAAACTCACCTGAAATCACATTTATAAAAAAAAACCTTATTATTAAGATATGGGGTTTTTACATGTGCATTAACCAGCATCCTGTGCTTTTGCTGTTTAGAATTTACAATATATCCAATTCCTTTCCTTCCTACCTTAAATTTCAGAAGATAGCCTACAGAATTCTAAGAGACTGCAACATACAATTTTCTTATTCTTCTGAATGCTTTTACTTAAAAGACAGAAATCTTATTTTTCATGACCCTCTGTGGAAGAAAAAAAAACCTTTGCTAAAACTTGACTTTGTAGACTTCCAATGACTGTAGACCCATTAGACCTTTCTTGTAATTGATATCTGTCACGTACAAGTAACAAGGTGTCCTCTGTAACAGGTCTTCAAACAATCATCCTCCATGATACCAACAATAATGGCAACAGTATCATGAGCTGAGCTTAAATATATTGTAAGTGTGCAATTTTATGAGATGCTAATTAGAAAGCAGGTGAATATAAATAAAAAGCAGAGAGAGCACACGATAATGGAGGGAGGAAGAGTATGAGCTCTAACTGCCAACTAAAAATGCTGAGCCTCCTTTCTCAGAGCTGAGTCCTTTGTATTTACGTAATAGCCTTGATTGAATGAAGCCTCATATCGCAGTGTGAAGGTATTTAAAATTCCATTTTAAATTTTGTAAACTGTCAAAAGGAAGCAGAGATGTTGTTTTCAATATTATTTCTGTGTCTTTTTGACTAGACTTATTACTATTACTTCACCTATCTGAAATCCTCTTCTCTGAAGTTCTTTTGCTATTTCAGCACTTTTTTCTCTTTCCTTTCTTCTCCCTTTCTTTATAGAGTTGTCTATGTCTTTCCTTTCACAATACATTCATGTAAAGATGACGGTGAAACTCTTCTGCTCACCACAGGATGTTGTTACTGACAATTATAATTAGCGTGCTATCACGATCACTGAAGGAAAGAACATGCTACAGCCCCACCATGGATTGTTGCCTCTTCAATTGCTTATACTATTGTTCTTGAGATCTTGTTAAAATTATACTTAATGACTGCTGTTTAAATTCGTTTATCATGAAACCTTATACACACACAGGTTATTCACCCATTTAGTTTGCCATCACACTTCTATCATCCTTCTTTTTCATTAACTGCCTGTTAACAGAGGATTTGCCTGCTAACATAATTCCTTCCTTACACTAGTATATCTTTATTACATAAACATACATATCTAATCTAGGTATTTTTAGTAATTTATGCCAGAAGAGTACTGTTTGTATTTTCCCCTCACTGTTTTTCTTCTCAACATTTTCAGGATATTGGCTGTTCAATTGTCTTCTGATCGATACTGAGATTAAATAGAATCACACATTTTACCAATGCATGTTTATTCCTGTGCTGAACAGGCCAACTATTCACTTTTAAGTATTTTCAGTTTTGTTGGTTATACTTAAAGGGAATGTTCACAACTTACTATATATGCATTTTTCTAACTATTATACACATACTTTAAAGCGAACTATGCACTATTACTTATGAGTTGTCCCATCTGCAATCATTCTGCTTCCCAAGAAGTAACTTCTCAGACACAAGCTCCACTCAAGTTAGTTTTACTGAGTAACTGACTGAAGTGGAGAGGAATGCAGAATTCAGGGATAATACTCATTCATGAACGTACATACACTGATACTGATGCTGCCTGTATCCAAGGCTAGGACAAAGGTCTTTGTTTCTTGGAGGTGTGGGGCACTGAAACCCCAATTCTCCAATCTATTACATGAAGGAATAATACCTTCACTTGACATCTTCTAAAGTATCGATCTTTGCTATCCTTTCCCTTCACTTTTTGTATATGCAAAAGGCAAAAAAAAAAAAAAACTCTCCCCAACCAAACATACTGGCCTGCTCCCTTACAACATTTTATCTAATTCAGTAAATCCTCAGAAATTTTTGCAACTACAAGAACAAGAGATTGTCTATTTTATTGATAAGGTATGTTTCATTTTCTTCACATGGTATATCAAAAGTTCAAAGATACTGAACGCTATATAGCCAAAGCCAGAAAGAAACTAGGCATAAAACTTTCCAGGCATATACCTGCTTTCACCCATACAACATGCTAGACCACCACGTACTGAAGTCTTGTTTTGAATGGATGATACCGCATTCACACAAGGAGCTTTGCCATTATCAGGCTGCATGTCAATATCAACATAGACTTTCTTACAGCAGGCACGTATTCATGAATTTCAAATATATTGAATATGATATTATCATAAAGGGACTGTGTGTATTCAAGCAAAGATAGCATATTTAGCCCAGTGCTAACCATAAACATCTAAATACTCGGAGGCCAGAATTTTCTAGCTCTGCACAGACAATAGCACAGGCCTCTCCCTCACCAGAAGGTGGACAGAGATCCTGCTTGGTGCATCCTCTCAAGTGGCACATGCTGCCTCTGACCTTCACAGGTAAAGGTAAAATAAATCTCCCTATTACCCATATCTTCAAACATCCCCCCAAAAAAATCAGTCAGAATGTGACCCACAGTAAATAGTTCTGAACTAAATTATATCAAAACACAAAGAAAAACCAGCTAAGAGACAATCTCCTCTTCCCGATGCTGCCATAGTGAATGCCCTAAAAGCTGCAGCATTCACATGATTTGTTTCCAATGCCACCATATGCTCATGGGAGAATGAGGGCAAGGGGCATATTTTGACTCTTCACGTGCCAAGATGAAGAAAATCAATTTCAATGCCCAAGGGAAGAAATTACTGCTAGAAAAGGTCACTCACAACTACAAGTTGTTGCACTATTATGTAGTCTTGAAAGGAATCCTACAAAAATTAGGTAAGTGTGGAGTATGAGCTGTTAAACTATAAATAACTTGGGGTAATGTAAAAGGCATGTAAAGGACCTAAACTTTGAAGCAGACATGATTTGCTTATGCATATTTGTTCTGGTAAAGAGTTTAGGTAAGATGGTCTTTGATGCTGAAGGACCATAATTTGTACGCTACACATAAAAAAAATTGCTGATACAGTGCAAAGACGACTCATGTCAAGTTGGGATTGTTGTCAATGGAGAGTGGGGCAATTCCCTGAGGAAAATGGTCTAACGATCACTCGCAATATTCCAAGAATATGCCTTTCTTCAGAAATCAGCATGTTCACTCGAAGGAAACTATGCACATAAAATTTTTAGGGACAAAGACTAAACCTCAGATGGAGAAATGCAGTCTAGCCCAGACTCAATCATGTGTAAATGGCTTTGCAAGCAAGAAAGAAACTGGCAGAGAAGCAACACCATAAGAACAGCAAAACACTGATGGTTTCATTCATGCTATATTTACCAGGCACATGCCCAAGTGAGCTAAGGAAAGCACACTCTAGAATGGACATAGTCATACTTTCTTAGGGAAGCTAAATATTCAAAACAAATACTGACATACAACACTAGTAGTCATCTGACTAACCTTAACAGGGATTTACAAAAGCTAATTCCTTATAAAATCAGGATCAAATGTGGAAAGCAAAACAGTCAAGGGAGACTGAAATTAGCTAGTAAACTGTTAACCCATCCATATACAATGAAACGCTCAGTATTGACAAATGTCATAAATATATTATAAATTTCCTATTATTTCATGTTTTGGGTTTTTTTTTTAATTATTATTATTATTTCTTTAATACCCCAGGCTTCTGGATAATGGGATCCTGGGAGGGGAGGGGGGGAAACCAAACAAAAAAAACCCAACCCAGTCCAACATAACTTATGCATCTTCATAATCACAATTTAAAAATCAGTTACTGTGAACTCAGCTGCAGAGAAATCAAGACTCTAAATTCACCTTAACATATAACAAAACAGAAAATAAATTTGTTTGGATACCTTACTCACAACCTATGAAAACTTGGCAAAACTGCATATGCTAAATGAAGATTAGAATTCTAAGTAAAACAAATCAAAAATAACAATTATTCTGTACAGCAGGAAGACAAAATAAGGACAACGAAAAGACATAAAAAACCCTCCTTTGATGCAAATGTTAAAAAGAGTAAAACAAACTCCAAGACACAGTATCCACTTTAGTAACGTTATTCTTGCTGAAATACTCTCATGATGTCTGTAATACCTATACAAATATAAGCTCTTTTTAAGGAGGTTTCCTATTAGTACTTTTTCACTATTCCTGATGTCACAGGCTAAAGTACGTAGAAACTGAATCACAACATCATGCTCAAAGATGACAAAAGAGTGGAAGTAAAAGGACGTCAGGTGCTCTCTCAATCTTGAGGAGCAGGGAACAAGTCATTGGGTAATATTGGATTAGGTACTGGAAGCAGCTAGAGAAACACAGGGAAGTCAGCTGAGATAAAGCTATATTAGAAGACTCAACAGTCTTATTAGTAGGCAAAATGCACCTTTGATTAAAACTTTGAGTTTTACTGATTTTCATGTAATTTAATTATAGCAACACTCTCTACATGACAAATGCTTTGTGAACACCAATAAAGGACAAACTCTGCTGGACAAAACCTTAGAGTCTGAAGACTGACAAGTTGACAGAGTAGAGTAGCCCTGAAGCTTGTCTGTTATAGTTGGAAAGAATCATAGCTTATAGACAAATTAAGTCCAAACAAACCCCAGCCTCTCTCTACCACAACAGCTATTAACACTTAATAATTGTTCAAGGAGATGCTGAAACAGAGTCACTTTTGTAAGAGGGAAAGGCAAACCATAGATAATAGCAATATTATAAAAAAAAAAAAAAATACAAATTAAAAAGGAACCTATAAAACTAACCAAAAGCCAGTAAACTCGGTTTCAGAGAAGCTTACTAACACACTTATAAGTCTTGCGCATAAAAGAACTGCAGAACAGAATTTTTGTCCACACTCCCAAGTGTTTAAGGTGGTATCAACAGCACTGCATATGTGAAGTTTTTATGTACGTATATTTGTATCCTCATGCAAACACAAATACAGCTTTTGCTTCCATACCTGGTATGACATGGCAAGCACTGAAATTCTGTCCCCTGTCAACATAATTGGTACTTGAACAGGTTTCAAAACAAATTAGACTATCTTGAGGCTAAGACAAAACATAGTATTTATATAAACTATTTGTTAGTCAGCATTAAAAAAAAATCATACACTTATTTGAACTACACACATCACATTTTTCTCTAATAGATACCTAAGGTACTAAGGAAGAGGGATTTCTAATTACATTACTTTGGACATTGTGTTATACAAAATGGAAGGTCAAGTTCAGTCAAGACTGTGACATAAAGTTGGCTACACCATAGCCTGTAGATTCCATGTTATTTTGCTTCTCCTATTTAATGTTTTAGTCACTGAATGTGTATAGTATGCCTTCTCTTGGGAAACTAATTTTTCCATAGTTGCTACCACTAAATGGGATGCACAAGACATCAGAGAAGAATCTGTGCATTATGCAATCAACATCTCTTTGCAGCTCTACACTTTTTTCCACTATACATCACATTAAGCCAGTGTTCCTGTAGTCCAGTGGGTGTCAAAGTACAATAAAACACAATACCTGACACTAATAGAAGGTTTTGCCAGTAGCTGTTCATAAGCAGCTGTGATTTTTGTATTCTACTCCAGATTAAAATGGAAGCACATCTAAGAGTCCACCTTACTTCTGTATCATATTCTTCAACCAGTATAGTAACATTTCTATTCCGGGTGTTAAGAGCAAAAACCCAAAGGTTCAAGAGCCTGCTCAAAGACACATTACATTTTTGACTATTCAAAGTTTCTTTTAAGGTCAACTGAACCCAAGATTGAAGTCAATAGCCATTCAAGAAAGCTGTATTAACAGTAACAAAAAGATTAATTTGTTATTGAGGTATATGATTTTTAGTACACTCAGTTAAATTTTGAACTCATGCCCATTTCAACTTTTCCCATTTTAGACAATAAATAAAGTATGCAGCATTCATTAATTTTGAATGAATAATAGTTTGATATCTACAAAAGTTCTAAAATAGTGCCATTTTAAAATTTTCATCAAATACAACTTTATTAATTGTATTAGTTACTAAATTGCTATATTAGCTATGTATATATTAAAACTGCAAATGAAAGACTGAATGAAAAACAATATACAGATTTCTTTTTTTGAGACACACTGAGGCTTTAGGGCATAAAAACATGAACGAAGACAACATAGAAACTACGACTCGTTCTGAATGTCTTTCAGACACTAACAGGTTAAAAAACCCAATCGTTTATACTATCCCCTCACAGGTTAAATTCATGCATAGAGGACAGAATAATCTATTCATTTGCAAATTCATGCAGCAAATTAATAGACCAAGCAGCAAGAGGCATTTGCACCTTTCTAGAACTAGCAGGTTATTTGGCCCAAAGTATATATTCCTCTTGAGAAATTGTTGTGATCAAAGGCACTGGATGAGAAATCCTGTGTGGTCTTGTACTATTTCCCAGTATTTCCTAGTATTTCCCTGCTTCCATGTCAGCATGTCCATAATAAAAATACATCTTTTCTGGTTTTGCTAACAATTAAGTTTGCTATAACCTCACCTCAGAACCCTCCAGAAGAGCAAGGAAAGCTCAAGTCATGTATATCATTGGCTTTAAACTTCCTGACTACTTTAGATTCCTCCACCACAATACAGGAAGAACTTGCAGTTTTGTTTTCAACCTATGCTCCTAACATGAGAAGCCATCCCCAAATGTACTTTTAGCACAGATAAACCATTCTCAAAGGATTATCAGAGCAGCTTTCCTATGATGGGACTAATCCAGACTACCCAATCACACAGAACACCCTGAACCCAAGGCAGCAAGAGGTCTTGAATATTTAAAACCATCCAATTTAATTCTAGCAATAGAAGTCTTAATAAAAGTCTTGTGTGCTAGAAAGAATATGTAACTTGGGTACTGAAGTGTCTTTCACCATGCCCAGGTAGGGCACAGAAAACTTACACAATACTTCCAAAGTATTGCAAGTGCTCTTTTAGTACTCAATCCTTCCATCTGAACAGCTTGATACATCCCGGATAGTCACAATACTCCTTGCTGCTCAAGCACATTAGCCATTCCATGTGTTACATCCCAAATGGAACTATGTAGCTCCTCACAAACAAGGTCATGCCTAGCTCCTGTTAAAAGCCTGTCAGTCTGTAATAATATAATTATTTTACCACTTTACCCCTCAACATGGTCCTTCACGTCAGAACTGATTTTTATGACTGATCCAATACATCTCAAGAGTATGATCCATCCGGCCTTCTAAAGATCAGGCCACTCTAAAGAACAAAGAACTTGAGAGGTAGCATTTTCCTAATTAGTTTATAATTTTTCCACATGCTTGATGTTTCCCCATCACTACCTAACCAAATGCACAAGTTTACAGAACCATCAAAAGAAAATTTACCTTCAGAAGACATGGAACCAGGTTCAGAACAAGTTACTGAATATTTGTCCTCATTTACAGATATTCAGATCTTGGCATTCAATTAAACTGTTAAAAACCTACAAGACAGGTAAAAAAATGTACATCTTTGTTCACTATTCAGTTCCATACACACAATTCCCCTCAAGATTTCAGGACATGAACTATCTAGAACATGTATTTAGCCCATCTTAATTTTCAGTCCCATGAGATTTCCATATGACAAACACTGACAAAGCAAGTGACCCCAGTCTTATGAGTAAATTTCTGAACTCTGTTTATTTAGTTCAAATAAAGTGAGGTAATTACATCTTGGTGCCACCTATCATTATTTAGGACACTAAATATAATATTTTCAGGTGAAATTTAAAAAAATATTTTAACAACATTTTGGGGGTGATTATGCATACTTATTTAAATGTGTACCTTGTCCAGCAGTCATCTTCAGGCTAGAGAGTTTTGGTGAATTTACTCTCAATGTAATCCAAATTGTTTCACTCATCTTTGGTACTGTTTTCATTCATGGTACTTCTAGTACATTGGTTTCCTGCACTCATGCAATTTCTTACCCTCTGCTCGCCTTAGACACATAAGAGCAAAAACGCTCTGTTCTATGTCAGAGGCTTCTGAAGCTGCTGCTTTTTCCCCAGGGCTTAGCACTACGATGTTTCACATTTACGTGTGGTGCTCAGCTGCAATCCTAACAGACTATCTCTACAGAGAATGAGTGAAAGTAAGCAGGGCAGCTGACATAACAAAAGCCATAAATTTGTCAGTGTTGGGGTGCTCTTACACCAGAACCTGGCATTCTGGCAATGTTTGCCAAAGCCCTGGTAATGCTATTTTTTTTTTCCCCTGTTAATCCTATGCTTGTTTTGGTATCATGCACATTCTGACACATCAGCTGACACTGTGTGACCTCTTGTAGCCTTCAAGTAACACACAGCAAAGGAAACCTGACTGCTATAACACTGAAAGTAGATAAATCAGTCATCTAAAGCTTGTGTCATGCAATGCCCCTTTAATGCAGTCAAGCCCAATTCAAGTGACTTCAGATCCATAAAACCCTCTAGAGGCTGATGACACTCCTCAGTAAGAACTCCTGGCTGACAACAGCCAAGCCAAACTCTACACTTAACTCTGTTAGATGTAAACAGCATATATTTGCTTCTGTGGTCACTGAAGCTTTTCACTTTAACTCTGACAAACATGAAACAACAGCTGTTATCTGAAAAGCATTGCTGTTACTCCCATGTATGAAAAGCAGTGCTTAAATATTATTTTTGATACAAAATATAATGCATCAATCAAATCTTGGGATACCACCATGCTATACTTCCTTTTAAGGAAATTCTTGCATTGCATTCATTTGGGTTTTTTGAGATTACTTTTTCTATTTAGTGTCATGTCAGTTTAAAAAAAAAAAAACAGTGATATTTGTCAGAATAGTAGTAACTACAAGCTTTTAACAAAAATGATGGAATTTTGAAAGTAAAATTTAACAGATATGCATAGTAACTAGCTTACTCTACTCAAATTCAGTACTATTTCAATAGACTGTTTGCCTACAAAACACTCACTTGAATTTTCTGACATGAAACTTAGATGTCATCTTTAGACAAATACCTTTTTGCATATCTGCAGATGCTTAGCCAAAGTTAGAAGTAGACCTTAAAATTCTCTCTCATTACACTGCCTAATAGTTTTTGTGTTTTCAGTTCCACAGCCAGCAAAAACAAACCTGCTGAAACAGGCATATACACTTAAAGTTTTGGCAGTTTGACACTCAAACTGAAACAGAACATCCTGAAGGACAGCGTTTGATCCACATGTGGTCTCCCTTGTAAGAATATAAAGCCCATCTTGACATCCTGTAAAGTTTTGTAAGATGTAACACAGTTTTGTTGTCCGTGATAGGTGCTATGAACAAGGTGAGGGGAGGGAAGTAGCTGGGCTGGGGCAGGGGAGGAAATTGGACAGCCCAGCTTTTAATTCACTTGGGTGCTGAAATATAAAGTAGAGGGGAAAGATGGAAAAGTTGTAGGTGTGGAGATGGAGGGATGATATATTTGACAAAGCATATATAAAAGTGAATGCAGAGAACTAGCTCTAGAGAAATTTCAGCTTAGATCACGGTCAGGTACATCCTAGGGAACAGAGCCAAAACCGTGTAAGAAGCTACCACCCAGAACAATGAAGTTAAACTACACGTATACTCTTTATCTACTTAAGCCTTTCTATGCTGCCAGACTGCTCATTTTCTAAGCAAAGATTAATCATAGCTTAGATGTACTTGGTTCCACTGAGGCAGTACAGCTCTATACTCAGAACTGTATTTAAAGCACTAATACTAATCATATTAAAAAGGCGGGTTTTTAATCATAATTAGAGGTTGCGCCTTACGTCACTGGATACTGCTTCAAGTCAGCTGCACAGCCAGGGAAAGAAACAAAAGTCTTGACTTGCAATAGCCACTGAGCAGTTTTCCCAAACAGTTTACAGAACAGCTCAGACCACAGTGAATATATGTTTTTGGACATCAGAAAACTAAATGTATATGCAAGCATTGTGTGTATCACTAGAACAACTTCCATCCATGCTGTAAAAGCAGGCCACATGTTCCTCTTTTCCCTTCAAAGTTAGAACAGTGTTGATTTTTTTTCTCCAATATATTCATGTGAGCAAGATATTTCATTTTACAGATTTTACCCCCGTTCGGTCTATGCACATTTTAAATAAATTAAGATGAAATAAATTCATTTTATTGTATTACTTTATGCCACTTCTATGAAATAACGCTCATCTTTGTATTTTGTAAGGGATGTTGACATGCCTGGAAATGGTGCATGAAGTATAATCTTTGAGGATTGCACTGCTAGAAAAATAAATCTGAGCCTATGTTCAAGCTCAGAATGGCACCACTTTTGATTGAAATGCCTCTGAAACATCCATTCCTATACAGCTATGCAGTAAAATTCCCACAGTTGATCACTAGTGCAGCTGTAACAAAACTAGTGACCAGTAGTTTTGTTTTCTAAATATCTGTTTATCTCTTGCAAGCATAAAACATTCACATGAAATAATTTACACACAATCCTTCATTTTCAGAAAGAAGAACTGCAAACTCACAGTAGGAAAAGTCAGGTTACAGAGGCCTGGTCACACAGATCACAAACAAAACATGAAGTTTAATGCTTATTAACAGCAAGAAAGTCCTCTTGTGGAGGAATTTTATTCATCCCAGGTCTTAGTCAAATAAGTTTGAGGTATGGCATCCCCAACAAAATAGGGATATTCCTTCTCTCATTTCTTGCCTGCATTCCTAGATCCAGGCAAATTCCCAAGCTGATGGAGTCCCAACAGGACAATTAAAAAAAAAAAAAAAAAGTGAGGTATCCTAAAACAATAAAACTGTTTCTTGTGATATCAAAACCCAATGTTTCATTAAAAAAGTAAATGTGATCAGTTGAGAAAGAAAAATCAACTTTAAAATCTTATTATCTGAAACCAAAGTTAACTGACATCCTTGTTATTTATCTTTTTATGATCACAGCAACAGAGCTTTGCACAAATCTTCAAAATTTGTGGCAGAACAAGTAAGAAATGCCTGTTCTGATGAAGAAATTAATTCACATTTTGGAATAAAAATTCATAATATTTCTCAGCTTCAACCTTAGCAGCACATTGGTAACTCCAGAAATCTTCAGAGCAAAAAGAGATAAAAATAACACTTAGTGAAAGGGATGAGAGCATCTTTAACTGTCAATTTCCCAATAACTGAATGAAGAAACTCCCTTTGCATTTTCTGGCACTCCATTTCTACTCTGAGTTCTTATCTACAACATGAAGGAAAATAGTTTTATGAATCAAGAATCAACAAGCTTTCTGTAAAGTCAATATTCTACAACTGCCGTTCAGAAAGATATCAGGAGGAGCCATTTTTTCAGCTATGATCAATGCCATTTATATTTTGTTTTATAATGAAAATACATACGTTCAAGTGGGCATGACTATCATATTCATCAAATACTAGCTACAGAAGAGTTATCTGCTAGACCAATTTAATGAGTAGGCATATAAAAAACCTTGTACTAAAAGGGAAACATTACATTTAACACAACATCTGCTTCTATTATGTCACTAGAACAAAACAGGAACACAATTAGAGCACCCAAATCAAACTCTGTCATCATTCACAAGCTTAAAATAGGACAATAAGAACCACAAGTTTTCATAGAGTGTTCTCATTCAAGACAGATCTATCAAAATTCTCATGAGAGCAACAAGCAACAGGCCATTAAAAACCTACACAAAAAACCTTACTTCATCCTTCTTTCCAACCACACAACTTACTAATATGAGTTACAGTTTATAAATTCGAATTTCCTACAGTATTTTCATTTTTAATTAAATTTTTGTTAGAAATATAGTTAAGTTTGATTTCTGATCAGTTCTGCGTGAGATCACGCAATGTAACTAGTTTTTAGAAAAAAAAAAAACTTGTGAAAAATGGTCACAAAATACAAGTTTCAGGGTTTTTTTCTAATTCATTTGACTACTCAACAGCAAGGCTTCTGATGAATGCATTAAAAATAAAAAAAAAAAAAAATGCCTGTCTGGCTAACAGTATTGGTAAAATCAGTTATCCATCCCATCGCACGCCAGATCTACCATATTTTGGACTTCAGGAAGAAAGTAATATTTATTTGTGACAAAAGTTACTAACTATTTGTTCAGAATGCAGGTATACCAGATCACAAGGAAAATGGCAAAGTCATCAAGAGCACATTATTCCCAGTTATGAAGACTCTACCCCTTCAACGCACTGGTCAACAGTATTTTTCTCTGCTTAATATACCTAAAGCTCATTCAGGTATATTTAGCCAATGCTTCTACGGTTTTAACATAAGGACATGTTAAGGGAGAGGTACAGACCATCAGCACCTGCATTACTCAGTGAACCCCAAAGGCCATCTCAGCTTTAAGTGTCTAGATTCTTTGTCAAGAGCTTGTGTTTACTTAACAGCTCAATTATTCTGACTTTTTTACTAGACTATAATTCATTAAAAAGGTGGGCACCTTCACCTCATCACAGAACAGCTCTCCTCTGTTTTTACTGAATATGGTCCAAAATTTGATGAAACAGTATCCTTTGCTTTGGAGCATTTCTATGCAGTGGGTCCAAGAATTACATCCAGACAGAGAGATTTAGCTAAAAATAAAAGTCCACTTTTGTGTCTTTGATATGTGCATCCAGGTCTATAGAAATAGAATTGGCATGTAATGCAACTAAACCATCTCTAGAATTCTATTAAGAGCCAGGACATTTGGTGTCACACAGAAAAAAAAGCTACATTGTGAATATCAGAATAGGAAAAAAAGAAATGATACATAGGCAAACTGGTGTCTCCAAAGTTATCACAATCAAAGAGCTCAAAGCTGGTTTTCCTCTAATAATGTCCTTCAAGCTAACACTCAACAGCTAGCAGTATTCTGAATCCTTAAGTCTCACTTTCTCTTAAGGATGCAATATTCATCATGTACTTCCCCAGAGGTAGGAAAGATAACTGCCTATATGCCCTACACATTTTTTGTGACATACAGGACCAGGGACTGTAAGACATTCCAAGCACTGATTTCCACTCAGTTTCTTACTGTAGTCACTGTGGCCAATGCCTGACAACCTACATCTGCTAGTTTGAGGTTGGTTTTCTTTTTAAAATACACTTATTTATTGATCTTGACACCAACAGCTATAATTTAAATTACAGTTCAACTTGGCATTATATTACATCCTGACCCAAGCCAGGAAAATGTTAGTTTTACCATTAACTTCAACAAGGTCATAATCTCAGCCTTTTGTCCTCTAGATTAACCAGAGAACTGTCAGATACCTATAATAAGGAAGGAAGACTTTTTTTTTCCAGTAGCATCTAGGTAGCTAAGAATTTTGATAGTTACACATTGATGGTCAGTGGTGTGTGTACTTATAAGAGTCTAAACTTAAGTTCCATTGCATGTTTCAAAATAATAGTTTAAAAAGGCAATAAAACTTCATAGCCAGTTAGACACTTTTCAAAACTTTCACCATGAACACTTTGCTTATTGTATATAATGTGTACTGGGAACAAAACGTATCATCTGCAGTGATTTTATTTACTTCTTCACATTTATAGAGCAAATTTGAACTCTTATTACATTGCAGCCTTGCAAAGTGTATTATCATATTTCATTATCTAGCACATAGGCAAATGTATCTTACGAACAATGCTCTATTATTATAATGAACTCTGAATATCTAGTATAAAATTGTCAACATTATAAAATAATGTAAAAGTAACCGCAGTCAAATGTCTACTACAAAGGAATGGAGTTTAACGCTCACATTTTCATTCTAAAGTTTGTCAATGAGAGCTTAATATGTTTCTATGAAAAAGTGTACTTCCATTATCTTGTTAAACTTTATTACCCAGACAGTCAAAAAAATAGAGGAATAGCAATCCACTGATGTAGATATGGTCCAACGACCTTTTATATTTGAACAATGGGTCCCTATACTTATGATTTTGAAAGCTACAGAGTGGCTATGTTTTAGACATTTTACTTCTCAGAAGTAAGCATTAAATATTAGTTTTCATTCAGTTTCTCTTCAGATTTTAAGTTACACACAAAAGAACAGCAAAAATGCTATAGCTATATCAACATAACATTAAACGCTTAGAATTTTGCTATGTTTTTTAAAATCTTTGGTTGCAAGGCAGAAATGCAGATTATCACAATCTGCTATTATAAAACTTATTCAAAAAATTATGGAATACAGACATAAAAAAAATTTACTCATGAAAAAATACTTTCCTACACAGGATTAAAATGTAAGGTTGCAATTTAGTTTAGAGAAGGTTTCTATCCCCTTCTTTGGAAGATAGAATCAAATCCTTCAGATCTGGCACTCACAAAACTCAAACATCTTAATCTAAAGTCACAATTGTTGACTCTCCTCAATATTTCTTCTCATTGCAGGAACCAGAGTAGATCTTTCCATTTTGTTTCCTCCCACCACCCAGAGTCATCACCATTTACAACACTAACAGCATTTTTCATAAACTCTGTTGATAGTATTCAAAAGCCGTAATCGATTATCATGGTCCTCATATTTATTTGTGGAAAATAAATAAACAAAGAAATAAATCTGTAGAAAACGGATTGATATTATGTATTCCTAAAATCATGAGTGCTCAGTCTCCGTTAGTTTGAGTGACATTCTGAATGTAAGCCACAGTTTCACAGTTGAGAATCATGTGGAAAATAAGAAAAATATAAGTGTGATGTGAACAGAACTAATGAGAAAAAGATACAATTATTTAAGTGAGATGGAGAAAAATATCCACGAGAAATATCTGTACTGAATGAATTGTGAAATAACATTTCAAATCTACATTTTATCCAAAAAATTAAAGTATTTGTTCCAAGATAATGAATTTCTTGAGAGACACTATTTTATTAATAATGGATGTTCAGATGGAATCAGATACAGTAGGTGGAAATAACACAGAACCATGTCTTGTCAAATGTGTGATTAATTTTGCACTACAAGTATTGATTTGACAGAACACCTTTTTTTTTTACCTGTTCATTGCCATTTAAGCATAATGGACTTCTTTATTATCCAAATGTTATTCCTTTGTTTAAGATTTTCATTTGAAAGCACTTTGATGCATTTATAACTAGTTACCAATTCTCTGGATCTTTATATGTGCATTATGTTCTAAGTTTACTCCTCCTCTTTTCAAGTCTATTAGCGTCAATTAGGCTTGCAAAGACATGCAAGTCTGACAGGCAAACTTTGATAAAATGCTTGGGTTGATCAACCAAAGACAATGCTACAGCATTTGTTTCCAATAAATGATTGCATTTAATAAACATTTCCTTGAATTTTACTTTTTTTATTTATTTTTTTTACCATACTAGTGCATATAATTACTTTTATTAATGTCACAAAACTGCTATCCATTGTGATGTACACACGACTTAAGTATCACTAATAGTTTGCATACGCTGGTGAGTTAAAGAAATGGTTGAACTTCAGGATAAACTGTACCTTTCAGACCACAGATAATCAAGCAACACATCAATACACAGCAGAATAACAAAGTTGTTACTGCATAAGCACCTGTGTGAGGCAGTAGAAAATGGTTTTCTGGTATTTTGTGCTCAGACTATGCCCTTCAGTCATTTAAAAGAAAGATTTTCACTGCTCAGCTCCCATTGTTCTTCCCAAATGAAAAGTAAAAACTTCCAAGACAGTTTGTTCTATTTTTACTAAGGTTGCATAGCATCTTACTTCACAAATAAACCCATTAACGTCTTCAGTAAGAGCATGATGGAATATATCTGTTATTTAATCTGGTTCTACCTACTCACGGTTATCATCTCTCAGATGAACAATTTCCTTCCACCTTTCAGAAAAAAACAATCATAAAATGAAGAACAGGTATTTGTAAAAGTGTCAGAATCTGATCCTGAATTTATGAAGAACTGGGGGTAATTGATAACTAGGTAAGTAATAACTAGTAACTGCAGCTGCTATGCATGTGAAAATACAGCAAAGTAAATGGAAAATCCAGTTGTAAAATATTGCCTTTGAAAAAGACACACACACACTCTCCAAAATAACATTTATTTCTGAAGAGGAAATTAAATAATCCTCTCTGTGAAAAACTGTAAAAAAAAAAAAAAAAAAGTAACTGGCTCTAAAAACTTTGCAGGCTATTTTAACCTGGTTTTTACAATTCACCCTTTTTCCTTCCACCTCTATAATGATGTAAAAATGAAGCAAAATTCATATGCACTACTGTAAGCATCTGGCATTCCTATAGCTCCAAATTTAAATACCGAAACAGCATTACTCACAGTAACTTGTTGCCTTGGTATACTCACTGGTCTTTCAAAAATAATATCTTGCATCACAGTGTCATTTCCTGATATAAATGAACAAAAGCACCCCCTCATACAATTGCAATTATTTGAAATAAGAGATAAGTTTTAAATATTCATTGGGTAGCTGGAGCAGTGTGCCAGTCACAGGGTGGCATTTCTTTGCAAATACATTTATTTTACAGTATTTTAATTTTCTAAACTGGAATATATCTTCTGGTCAGTTGCCCATAAATAAAATTGAGAGATAAAAGCAGAAGGAAGAAGATAAGTAGCAAGTCTGAAATACCAAATGCAACAAAAATGTATATTTCCAGTTCCACAAAAAAAAAAAAGATATATTTGTCAATAATCGGGTCAGTGGACACACTGCAGCAAATTGGAGTTTTAGGTGCATAAGTATACAGGATTATAAATGCCATATATAGCACATTCAGTTGTTCTTTATTTACGTTAACAATGAAGGATTCCTAAAACTTGATTGAAGTGACAAACAATTGACCAAATTAAATTTTATCCTGTCCACAACTTAGACTATAGGTATTCTTCTCAATTTCTCATTCAAATTTTAGTCTTATTTAAGCTTTAAATAACAATGTTAGTACCAGCATGTTTGCATTAGTAGGCTACCATATTATTTTTCAATAACTGAAATTTGTACTGAAATTCTAGAATTAAATTTAAACCAGTTAACTATAGAGTGAGATTACACAGAGAGAGCAGAGCTTACCACTTTATTAAAATTGTGATTGTTCACATAAAGACTCAACCAGGTCACATATTAATAATTATCACTGACAATCTTTAACATCAGACTAAACCCACAAGTGAAGCAATATTGCATCTCTCTCTCTCATTTATCTTTACTGCTTATGGCCCCTCTGTGGTCAGCATGCTGTGAGCTTTGTGGACATTTAATTATGAACACATCATAAATGTGGCTGACAAGGCAGAAGCTGGGTTCAGATGCTCCTGGGATGAAGGAAACATTGTTGAAACCACTTAGACTTGCAGTACTTTCATTCTGTTACAACAAACAGCGTTCCGAGTTACCATATACACACTGAATATAAAGCTCCCTCCCTTTCTCATTACAGATTTTCATTCCATCAAATGTTACAGTATGTCTTGGTGAAAATAAGAGAATGCATTGTTCATGACCCCTTAAAATAAACTATTTACCTTTCACTAATCAAATTATAACAGTGTAATATCAGTGCAACAAGGGCCAAATGCTGAATTTTTCAATGAGTGTCATATAGATTACTGGGAAAAGGAACAGAAATACAACACCCAGGTGATAACACTATGAAGCATTTTGACTGTGCCAGGTAACAGGACAGATGCCTCAGAGAGCTCAGGCAAAAGAAAGGAAGCGGTCAACAACATGTATAATTTTTGCTACAAGTACCAATACTTATTACTCCTCTCTGAATTCCTGGGTATCAGTAAGATAGAGACTAGTCTGGCCTAATAATTTTTACAAAGGCAATAATTGTGATACGTTATTATGTAGTCTTAGTCAAAACAAACAAACAAAAAAACCCCACACCACAAAAACAACCCAGGAAGTTGCCAAAACCAGCATCTCCCAGATACTATACATTTGAAATTAAATTCTGGCATCAGAATCATATGAACATTCTGTCTCGGTAACACACACAGCAAGCAGGACAAGGCATGCAGATGATTCGGTATAAACAAAACAGAGAGGAAATTCTGGGTAAATCATTTAAACTACTGTGCTGCCACACTGGCATAAAACAAATCCAAGATTTGAATCAGGACAATGCTCTTTCTGAAAGTTAGTTACAATATATTCTGACTCAAATTAGTTTCACATCCTCACAGAAGCTGCTTTCTACCACTCTCTCCACACCAGCTTTGGTTTTAGATTTTGTCTTTCATGGCAATGAAAATCCCTGTAGCAAATCATAGAGAGCATCCCAATTGTACCAAGATTCTTGAAACATCATCCTTATTAAATGTTTTGAATTTTCATAATTTATAAGCTTTACTAACAAGAATGGTATTTTAATAAAGCAGCCTATATTTTACACAAAACTGTCAAAAATGGCACAAAGATGTTACCTCTACGGTGATTTTTTTCTTTTTTTTTTTTTTTGTGGAATAATAACCATAGTGCTAAGAATTAACATTTGAACAAAGAGTAAATCTTGCAAGCTACCCTGATGCTTAAACACCGAGGTAAGAATAAATGTGCATGCAAAGAACTAACCAGCATCATGTTTCAAAGCAACTGTCCTCTGTAGTGCTGAGGTACATATTTCTATACCTCCCCAACAGACTAGAAATAGAAAAGACAAAGCATATAATAAAGCCAAGCACAATGAAAGAGCTCTGAAGAGAGAGCTGAAAAGTAGCTATCATGTTGGCAGATAAATTCTACACACAATTATTCATTCCTAGCCTCTTGACATGTAGATTAATGAGTTTGATAACCCAGGCTTCTAAGAAGTAGATTCAACTCTGTTTCACTAGCTTTCTTCTCCTCTTCTAACTACAAACAACACTTTGGTCTATTGAGGAAAAAAAACAAATCAATACATTTGCACTGGTCATCAACATTTTTGCAATTGAAGTCCTATGTCAAAAATATGATATCTGCTGTGGGACACTGCTCTTTACTGGCCCTGTCAAGAATTCACAGGGGTTCATGTGATCACTGGAGGGAGGAGTTTTTGCTTCAGCAGCCTGTGCTTCTATTCCAAGTTCAAAGTCATATAGTAGCCAAGGAAAAAAAAAGAAAAAATAAAAAAAGAAAAAAAACACAACAGCTATTCTCATAGTTATAATGACCCTGTACTCACTGCAATGTGCTCTGTACATAAAATTTTCTATTTCTTCCCTGAGGCCAAATGACCTTTTGTCGACACTTTGGTTAATGTTCACTGATCAAAGTGGATTTTAAAGCAAGTGCTGTATCAGATTCCAGCCATGACGACTTTACAAGGGGTTGTGTCTGCCTTAAACCAGTACACAGTGATGTACACTCAGGGTAGGGGGAGAAGGGAGGAAGGAAAAATACAGTTAATGATTTACGGATTTATTCTTTGTTGAGGCAAGTCTTGCACAGTGGAAATGTTTTATTCTTGATTGGTGAGCAGCTTTGAGTCCTTATTTTATCTCAAATGTTATGAGTTCAAATTCTCTTGAGTAATAAGAGTCATATGCAGTTGGTTAGGATTTATCAGGAGCTTTAAGGTATAGGGACGGGGGGGGACGAGGAGTGGGTGGCACATTTGCTTGATGTTACCCCTTTTTCCAGGTTAACCACAAGATCAAAAGTAGTCTTTGGCTTTTAAGGAAAGAAAAAACAGATAAATCCTGTGTTGCAAAGTTACTAAGATATTACTTAGATAATCATAATTTCAGAACCCTGTCTAGGGTAATTATAACATTTTTCTTGTTATCTGCAACTGGAAAAGAAATCAAGACTACAGTGAGCACTCAATGCATGCTAACAGGCTCATCCTGAGGGAATGAAAAAGTTACAACAATCCCAAAACTAGAGACAGGGTATACCAGACTAGTTACACCAAAATAACAACAGTATTCCATAGCATTCAAGTGTAGTTTACTCGCCCAGGCAGAGCACAATATCTTTTACAGCCCAAAAATTATTTTTCTACTACAAACACCAAAACAGTTACTGATTTATTTTATTTTTTTCTCTTTGCACAGCTCTTCAGTGATCTGAGCAAGCAATGTGTTTGAGTAAATTCGTGCCAATCACCATGCAATGTTTTTTTGTCTACACCCGAAAGTAGGTTAGATTATTGGATTTTATTTGTTATTATCTCTGCCCTATTTTTCTATTCAGGAAAAACTAAGTTGCAGTTGCAAAATTTTGTTTCAAGCAGAACTGTTTTTAAAAAAAAAAAATATTGTTTAAACCTGATTGCTCAAATGCAAATGTATTTGCCCTGGATTTTTTGGTTGGTTGGTTGGTTTCATTGGGATTTTGGTGTGGTGGGGGTTTTTATGTTTTCTTCCTTTTAAAAAAAAAAAAAAACACAACAAAACAAAACAAATGTAGGATGAGATACCTAGCACTCACAGAGGTGAAACACATGATCCAGTAATATCTTGTATTTTATCTACAAGCTCTGTGATCCTGTAGCATGAGGCACACCCCCTCACACTTCCCAACTGTAAATCTACTGCATGAGAGGTTATTTAGAGGTACAAATTACTGTTATGCACAATTCCCTTTGTAATCAAATATATCTTCAGTTTAGTGTTCACTTTAGAGAGGTCTCATTCCTTTGATGCTCTTAAAGCCAACCTACTGAAACAAGTTCTGCAAAGATAGTGTTATTCTTCAAAGTAAATCATAAGGAGGAAAGGGTTTTTCTGAAACATCTTATAAATAGCTCATGCTGCTGCTTCCAAATATTAATTCTCGGAAATATTCACACTAAGTGAACCCTATACTTATCTCATAGGTTATGCTATTGTCATGCAGACCTTTCCTTCCCACTACAACAACTAAGGATCTGCATGCATTCAGAGCATCTAATCAAGCATCTAATCTTCAAGGACAGACGGTTCTGTAGATTGAGGGGAAAGGAAGCAAAAAAGACAAAAGACAGGCTATTTATTAAAAAAATATATTGTTCACAGAAATCAGTTTTTTCTGCACCTCCCCAAACCCTGAATCTAAGTATTTCAGATTTAGCTCAGAAATTTAAGTTCTGATTTTGGTAGGAAGACAGGGGTTTTACCTAGAAGTTAGGTTTCATAAAGTTCTGCCCAGTTCCTTTTATATGACACTCATACCAAACTGTGCAACTCTTTCAAGCCATATGATATGTATTATGAATCCATATACCGCTATCACATTGGCACCTTCTCCTCAGATAGTGCCCCAAAATACTTCCAGAAGTCTGCTACCAATGTTGATATATAGCACACAGTGGTACAGTGACCATTCTATAAAGCAGTTATTCAACAGCATTAGGTAAGTATATCAAACTACTACAGCTATAGGTATTACAGACAGAGGAAGATATGTGATACAGCAACTTTACTATTACTGGAATGTCAATAGCACAGAAATTCCCCAAACCAACACAAACAGCCTGTGCAAAATGGTGACTCATACCACCTTTACACCTATAGTCTTCAGACAGAACATCAACAAAGTATACACAATCTACAAGGTAAATCTTCCTTTAGTAATCTAGAAGTCATTACAAATCATTAAGCATTTCCGTGGAGAACACAGAGAAAACAACAGCATTAGTAAAGATATACACAAGATTGTTAACTGGGAATTAAATTGTATTGTGGAACAGCTTTGTGGTTTTGTCAGGATTAACATCCAGCAAGACTGATTTCTGCTCAAATATGCCAGGCATCTTTTTTTCCTGATGTTGTGAAAATAACAGTGCCAATGAAAGGTACACAGGGAATTCTCATTTTATCAGAATGGTGTTGGGCACGACTTGTCACATATTGATGGACATAAAAGATGTTCAATGAGTGCAGAAGCAAAGGAATCTTCTAAATTATCCGGACCTAAATGCAATCTAGCTCAAGAATTACTAGCAATTTGTAAATCAGTGGTCAGATCATTATATTCATATCTTTTAATCCAGTCAAAGAAAGTGAGTATATTAGTCTCGCCTTAAAAGCTTAGCTCTTTCTGTGTAGACTTGTGCTTTTATTTCAACATCTGGGACTCAAGACCTGGTAAATCCTTTGTGTAGTAGCTGTTACATTGATAGACATGGGGCACTGAACAACAGAAATTATTTTTGCAGCCAAATTGATGTGCAGCTGCACATCTGAGCACATTTATCTCTAATTATCTGTTCTCAGGCACAAAACAAGCAGTTAGAGCAGAAAATAGGCAGGTATTTATTTTATTCTTGCTCTGAAATTTGTTTAATGTGTGCAAAAATGAAGATCGAGTTGTCAGAGAAAGAACTGAGTCTCAAGACCACTAAAAATACGCCCCAAAGTGACTTGCCCATATGAAGTTTAAAACTTACCTTTCAGGAAAGACAGGAAAGGAGCAGAAGTGCCTGCTTACAGGACAATCAGAAGCACCGAGATTGGCTGCCAAAGAGCATCAACATAACTTCAAACTGCTTCACCAGAGCCACTCAACTTTTTTGGCAGACATGCACATTTTCTACACCCCTTCTGGGGATAAAACGCACTATCTTGGATACGTGCATGTGGTAACAGATGGTATATGCCAATTGTTTTAGTGGCAAATATTGCATAAACTTTGAAATACCTCAGTATGGTAAAGCTGTATGTTAGAACTCATGGACAGAGAAATTTATATGATCAACCATTTGAGGGAGATAATGTAAGCTGTATGCGGTTTAGGATATGCATCTCTCAGATGAGATAATTCTACATTGTTATTACAGAGTCCTTTTTTTTAAGATTTATTCTGCAGCTTGCACTAAAAATTTAACCTTTTGTCACCTTACAGTACTTTGAGCACCAGGGACTGCCAGTATAGGGATCTTTCCACTATATTAATTTCAATGGTGTGCATGTTATTTCTAAATTACGTTTTACCATATAGGAGAGATCTTCAAGTTAGCTCTAACAAAAGGCACAGAGTACATTAGCTCCTACAAAGCTCTGTGATATCACAGCTAGATTTCTTTGGAATCTGAAAAGAAGTCTTTATATTGTTCTACCAACTGCAGTGTAAACACATACCAGTATAGCAGGCAAGTAGCAGAAGCAAAATCCTGACTCCATAACATATTCCAACACACTAATCACTAACATACTGCCTCTTATAAAGTCCTTTGGATGAAAGATATTATAGCAGTGTAAAACTTTTCCTTTCTTTCCTTATTTAAAAGTAATAAATCTTACTTAGACACAAATAAGTGCTGCTTCCTACAGCAGGCTTACACAAAGCAAACAAGGCTCTTTGCAAGAGAGCCCAGCTACTGAGCAACAGATTGAATGCCTGAATACTTTAGAATAAGATGGATTAATGTACAGCAAGAGAGATCCGAGGAATCTGCTCATTTAACAGCCACACAACAGACAAGGTTATTGTGAGTTAATGTAAAAGTCCAACAAATTTTAAATAAAAGATACGCCCAAACTTGAACAACCAGCCTTTACTACTGCAGTCTACCCAGTTTCAATGAAATGTTCTGAGTACAGGTTTGAAAGACTGTATCAATACAGAAGAAATAACATATTTTACTTAAAGTACCAAGCCTGATGATTCAGGAGTGAATGCTACCTCTCTCCCCCTCCCCAGCCCTCCACTCACACACACGTACACACCCCCTCACCAGATTCACAGGATTAATACAAGACTGGCTTGAGGCTTTTAGCAGTAACTGCTGCAAAACAAGTTCTGATTGGTTGATTCAGAAATTGGGATTCTGGGCAGTGTTTTATAAAAGGATAATGTATCTTTAAGCCTAGGTGCCCTTCAGGGAAATGTATTGGATAAATGTCTTCTGAAAAGCCTGTAAATATTCCATCGCCTCACTGTCATTACTACCATGAAATGATAATGAAGCATGAAAGAAATATAATTCCATATTCAGATGACAGCATTAGCCTTCATAAGCAAACTGAAATATTTATTAGTAAAATGTTCGGTATCTACGCCTGTAATCTAAAAAAAGGACAAAAATGTTTTATAATAAAAAAGAGATTGAATGCAGAGGTAAAATCTGGTTGGCTGATTTTATTGCTTATTATTAAATCCAGGCAAAACAATTATTTTTTTCTTTTCATTAGTAAGGCACCCAAATTAAAACTATGCCCTCAGGCTGTGAGGTTTACAGTAGTGATTAAAAACAAGAAATTGTGATGCATGGGGTTTTTGACAATGGCATAATCAAATTCATTCATATTGTTCAATCTTTCACTGACAAATATTTTTACAGTGAACTATACCAAACAAAGAAGCACATATAAGTACTATCAATACAGAGAAATTAGGAAGACTTGTTATTATTGCATTAGAGAACAGATACAGTGTTTCTATAATCTTGAATAAAAACATTATGGTGTAGTTAATTAGGGTAATTATTGCCTAAATTGTGCTTAATTGTTTTATACTGAAAAGGATTTCTGAAAGAAGCCTTTTGGATTTATACAAGGCACAGAATTGAATACTGTGCAGTTTAAGTATTTAAATGTAATTTCATAAGTTTGATTGTATTTCCCATAAGTCAGAAAACACAACCTGAAGCAGGCTGGGACAGAGATAAACACAAGCCACATGCCTTGACCTCTGTTTCACCTTATTGAAAAAGAGGCGTAAAATAGTCATTTAGCACACTAGCATCAGAGAGCATTCACACACTAAGCATATTCTTTTTTTTCTTTTTTTCTTTTTTTTTTAAAAAAAAAAGGTCTTTGAAGTGAATGAAAAATTAGAAATTCAAGTGACCACGATCAATTCTGAAACACTGCACAAAATTAATTACAGTTTTGCATCAGAAGCAAGAATGTAGATTTCAGACAGTCTATGTCATTTATCTCATGCTGTACAATATACAAGGCGATTAAAAAGCCAAATCTGTTCCCACCCCCCAAGTCTAAGGCCTATCAGAGGCTGTGAAGTACAAATGATTAACTCCAAATTATTCAAGGGATTGTACAGACGCTTCAACTTGAATGAAATTTGCAGCAAGTCACAGGAGCTACAGAGGGACAGATTTGCTGCTCTTTATCAAAATCTAGTCTGACTATCGCTGACAGAATCCAGATAAATTGCATAGTAATCTGGCAGTAGCTGTGGAAAGCTTGCTCTGCAAAACCCAAATCTCTAATTTCTATCTGTTTTTAATTGCTTGACTTAAATTTGCATTTTTATACAACTGGCTTAAAGGATTTATTCAGTTCTTTAGGCTACTCTAATAAAACTGGGTCCTATTTTGCATGGTATTTCAGAAACCTACTTACATTAAATAAGCATGCTGTATTGCAAAAATATTTACTGTACTAGAAAAAGATTCATTTTTATGTCATGTTCAGAATTAGCTAAACAATACATGTGTCAGGAAGCTCATTTTAAGCTCCTCTATAAAAACATACCTCAGAACAAACAGGATAGCATAACAAAGTGCAAAAAAAGCATTCATTCAACACAGGATAAGCTGGTAATAAATAAAAAAAAAAAAATTAAAAAAAAACCCACCACATATGTGGGCCAAAAAGTAGGTACCTATTTAAATGTGAGTCAGAAGCTACCAATAATACAACACGCTGTTAACCAAGCGCCTTAAAAACACCTATCCATGCAGCTCTCCAGAACCTGAAAGCTGAGCATTAAAGCAAGAACTACTGTTCTTGTAATTACCTTGCTCCCACAACATTAATGGAGGTGCTGGCATCAACTGACTTATCGTTATTAACAAGTTAATGTCAGCCTCCTACACTATAGTTTATCTCACCCAAACCATGAATATTACAGAATGCCAACATCCGAGCAGCACTTGGCTGGTTAATATCCCTCAGCCACTGTTCAACTATGAGAAAGAACTATCAACTATCTAAATAGAGTATCAGGAACCAAGTTCAGATGTGATGACTGTCTGAGAACTGACATTCCAGCAGGATAACCAAGGCAAAACTACTAATTTCTCTAAAATATAATACTCTTAGTCACTTCATCTGCATTTATCCATTCTGGAGCTGACTAACACAATAGATGAGGAGACTGATTTCAAACACACATTTTAAATTTCTATTCAAGCTTTGCCAAAACAGTTTTTTTTAAAAGATATGGCCATCAAAGGCTATACAAAGGCTACTCTTATCTTTGACTTAATTTGACTACCCATAATCAAAAAAATATATAAACTTCAGTGTACTTTAACATGACTCAATAGAAAGATGATCTTACATTCTTACAGATTAAGTTCAAATAGCATTAAAGAAAAAAAAAATTAACCTATTTTTACCTACCAGTTCCAACAAGAATGTACAGATTCCCTTTCCTTCCAGGTCTGTGTGGAAAAAATGGCACCAAACAGCTCCTGTACCACAACAACAAACACGATCTGACCCCAACCATAAACAGGATTTGACTCTACATTCTATTCTCAGTGTTTAATATGAACACTGGCACTGCTGGAACTTAGTTATGTTCCAGCCTGGAGGGTAGCTGCTCCATTACTTTTCCAGTGGATAACGTCCAGTATTCATACTTACAAAGAAAATCCACAAAAGAAATCAAGTCAATGAACTGGGAAGAAAAGTCAGCTATTAGAGAACACATGCTCAAATTAAATTCCTGAGGTAACTAGCTATCAATCATGCGGCAATTCTAAATCTGGCTATTATGCAGATAAAACCATAAAGATATATGAGGAGAGACAGTTACTCAAACAGTACTTTGCCCCTCTTCAAATCAGTGATGTTCCTCTAGGATGCAGAGGCAAGAGAAGGAGTCCCAGCAGCAAGAAACCAAAACTCTCCACTGAAGAACCATTCTGCATACGTCACCAGAAATAGCAACAGAAAGCAGGAACGATGTAACTTCCAAGGCTCAAGGTTCACAGCAGACCCCAAGTGAGAAACCATTCAGAGAAACCCATCTGTAATTGTTTTAATAAAACACCCACAAGCAATATAAGGACAATCAATAGTTCTACTGCAAGGTCCAGAGAAACTTTATTTTTTTTGCTCTTCCTAATATGCTGTGCAAAACTGCATAGGGAGAGCAACATAGCTTCTTCCCAGAAAACCAAAAATGCTGGAAGCCACTGTTTAAATGGCAAATGCAGGAGAGAATTGCAAAACTGTGTCAAACTGACGTGGAATAAAAAGTCAGCGTAACACAGAACATACAGTCACTTCTTGTAGCTAGCAGGATATAAGAATAACTGTCTAATCTGTTCTAATCCTACTTGACCACACTTTTATTTTATCAGAAACTTTCACACTCATTCCCATGAATTACTGTTACTAAGCTAATCTTTCCCGAATATATGAGATATTCTATATGCAAGACATGAGAACAAATACATCTTAACCTGTTATAGAAGAAAAACAAAGGCTGACAGACTTTCTTTAATTCCATACAGTTTATACTATATGTTTGTATCAAATACTCAAGGAGGAAGTAATCCACTGGTCTGTATTTCCTCTAGCATCAGAAATTAAACAATACACACAGCCATGTATGATGGAATTTTTTAAAACATGCGTACAATAATCAAAACTCAGAGTGCATCTTACATACTAATCAAGCTTCCTCATGTCTTCTGACAATTCTGCTATTACTTTTTTGGTACTCTTTTCCTCTATTACCATGTTTTTATAAGGCAGTTTATATAAATCTTCTGTAAGATTACAGATAAAAATTCCATTTAACTGTTGAGCGCATCTTATACGAGTTCCACAATGATACATAATTTTCTAGCAACAGATTTCATATTCAACTTTGGATGTTGGAATGAAGGAAGACCTCCAAGGTTTTAGCAAAATTCATCAGAAAAAACAATTTGTATTTTTCCTTCATTCAGAGGTTTTGAATTTTATGCTTCTCTAAGAATTAATACCTGATTTCATTTCTAGTTCAAGGTAGTTATTCTAAAGTATCCTTCCTTTTTCATATTTCTCATCTTTGATTCCTTTGAATGGCTATACTGTCAAATATTGTAAGGAAAGAGATCAGTTTGGTGAAGCAGAATTCCCTAAAGCTGATTCCCACCAATGTGAGTCAGCGTCCACTGCACTTCATACATTTTTGTCAGCTAAACAATGCTACTATAATCTGCGTCAGTTTTATAGGATTCAATTCAACTGCAGCGTCAAACTTGCATTCCCCCACCCACAGTGGGTTCATTTAAAATAAACAAGTAAATACTTCCCTTCAGACCTTATTTGACTGTTTCTCTCCACTGAATACACTCCATGAACAGTGTGTACCAACCGGTTGCCACCCAGACTGCTCTAAAGGATCGACTGATGTTGCGTTACATCTTTACATTCAACAAAAGTTGGTCTAGCAAGTATTATACCATTGTAGGCCCAAACTTGCAAAAATACATGTTTTCAGTCTGCAGGGCTCCACCTCTACATCAGTTCCATGCTTTTGTCTCCTCCTGTCACATTAAAGCACGCAAAGCTACAAAGCAGAAAATGTGTATAAGTAGCCTATATCTTCATCGCCTCTCACAGTGGCCCCACTGATATCACTGCTGTTATTTACATGGAAAATAAATCACCTGCATAATTAAAAATATATACATTTTTTATTTTAAAAATCGGAATTATATCAATGTACTAATTAGAAAATCTTAATTAAAAGTCTCTAAGACCTTACATATCTTGAAAGTAAAGTGTCTGCTTATTTACAGATGTATAAATTTATTCACTGAACAAATATATTAGAGCAAAATTAAAGTTTGATTGAGGCAGAGCCTTCCAGTATTATAAAATATACACATTCTAGGGTGCCAATATAAAAACTTATTTTATGGTAATCAAAAAAAAAAAAAAAGGAATGTTGAAGTAGAGGGGGGTCACAAAAGAGCTTTAAACAACACATTATCAAAAATATTTAAGCTTGTCTGCAGTAACACCCGCTGTCATTGCAACAACTGTTAATCCAGGTAGTAACTCAAGCAAAAGCAAATTCATGAGGTTAACTGCAGCCTTTAATTTGTTCCTTTCAGGGACTTTTCCTAGTACAATTTTGTTACTGCTGAAAACCAAGTGTCTAATAAAGAATTCGGTGCTTTTACCAGCATGTTTTAGGAACTTTGTCCCAGATATTACAAATTCCTAACATAAGTTGACAGATACTCTATTTGACCAAATTTATTTGTTGCACTCAACAGCTTATTCAAAATTATCAGTACAGTAATATTGAGTGTGAGCTATTTCAGATAGAAAAAAGACCCCTCAGGTATACCTTTATTTAAGTTTGCAGAAGTGTATCAAGAACAGTATCCACATCTACTGCTAAAAAAAAAAATCAACCTACAACATAATAACATAATAAACCCAAAAAGTCTAAATGCCACAAGTAATATCCACCAAAGTAGGAGGAAGAGTAGAGCAAGTGTACGACAAAGATAGTAAAGTCCTGAAGATCTGAGATTGCACATGTACACTTAACTCAGGAATCATGCTAACCTGAGGAATAAACACTTTGCATCACCCAAAATTGCATGGCAGTCCCTGAATACAGAGTAAATACATCTTCTGTAATTTTTTTTTTTTCCTTAAGTGATTAGCTAAAGTTCAGACAAGCTTGTTTCTCTTAGAAGCACAATCTGATGACAGAGTTACACCACTTCAGTTATATTTATTTACAAGGAATACAGAAGTCTTGGATCCAAGCTCCTTTCTAATTGTCACATAGCTCAGAAATGGTTTCTAAGCATCTCTCGGAGTCAAACTCTATCCCACCCTTTGGCTTTTTTGTCTCTATACTCCTATTGTTTCTTTGGATGTCAGCCACTCCCATAATCCTGCACCCTTCAGAAAGCAACAGTGACAACATTACACCCAGAGTGTCCCTCTCAAATCCCATTCCCGAGTTTTCAGTGGACAGGTCCGTCTGTTTGGGATGAAGGTTGCTGTTATTTGTTATGTGGTTTAGAAAGATATGTGCCATTTCTTACAATATGTTAAAGTATCTGCCTAGCACTGAACCCCAATAACATACTCTACAAATCAAGCAAGCTATAAAAACATTGCACTTTTAACTTTCTTTCATGCCAAACTTACAGGGAAGTAACAGAAATCTGTCTGCAACCTTCAAAAATACCCTAAGGGGTCCCAAAATCTTTGCATAAGCCTTAACCAGTGTGCAAGGGTATAGATAATACTGGAAGTTGAAGGAGTCCAGATCTAGTCCAATTACAACAAGAAACTGGTGTTCTACTGTAATTAAATGTTTGAAGCAAGTTTGGGGGCTTTTTTGTTTGTTTTTTTTTAAAGTGGTAGAGACAATAGAAAGAAAAGCGCATTAAATACATGCCATGATAAAGAATAGACAGCACCATTTAATATTTTACCACCCTTTCTCATGGAACTACTATTTTATTATCTATGAACACAAATGTTTTTTCAAGACACTTATTTCATAACCCTGTACTTTGAGTTCTACTTCATAATAATTTAACCTGTAAATCACCAGTTTAATCCTTCGAAATTACACAAATACTTTGGAATAGGAAAACCCACAAGGATATGAAGATGCGGTTATCTGAATGAATTTATCCATAAGAGTATACTGGACATAGTGGAGACATTAAATAAATAAATGTAAACAAGCAAAATTAGCAAGAAAAAATAAACAAACAAAAAAATGATGAGCAGAGTTTGTGGGAGGAAAGATAAAGCATTAAAAAAAAAATCATAATCCTGGAAATAGATAGTACAGAACTTGTCTCCCAAAAACGATTCTTTCTTAGATTTCTTTTGAGTTTGACTTAGCATCTTGCTTTCCTCAGAGAAAACATTTCAGGAATAATTTTTAGGCAAATTTTTTTTCCTGGACACCCTCTCTGAATGCAGTCCCTCTAAGCTCTTGTTCCTATGACTGAGATGTGAGACTGGGGTCACTGTTTAGCACAAAAGATTCAATTAAGCTGCACCATGTACACAGTGGTTTAAAATCACCTCTTCATCCTAAATGTTTAAGTAATAGTAAGGTAGGAAAAGGGGTGGTGTCCTCCCGTAGGATAAGAAGCCAGAGGTGCTGCACCCTCATATAAGATCTCAATTGCATTATTAGTTATTCTGGGCATGTTTCTTATTTGAAAATTATCCCTTCCCTATCCTCAGATACACAAATCAAGAGACTGCTTTTTAGCAAGTCTTAACTCTACAATACATTAAGGACCAAGCCACAACAAAGTGCCATGACAAAGTATAAATCAAAACCATTGTTTTTCTTAACTATGTGAACTACTGTACTTATTGAGCCTGGCTTTGCCATCCACATAAGACATTCTGCATTCTGAACTGCCTTTCCAGTGACCTCCAAGAGGGGAGATTTCTCAGCAGCAATCCAATTCAAAAGTGATGAAAGCCTGAATAAGCCAGTGAAGGCAACAAGCAGAAGTTATAGCTCTATCTCTGAGAAGACAAACACCGCTTGTCAATGCCACCTAAGTACTCAATATCACACATGGAACCCACAGAAGCCCTGAACTGCAAACTGACTTGTGTCACTAAGTGCATGTCTACACATCGCAGTGCAACTAGGAAGAGCTACAAAGCCAGAAGACCTAGTATGAGTAGAGAAATACTGTAGCTGTCTTAGTATAAAAATCCAACAATACCAATTAGACCAATCAAGATATAAAATAAACCTCAGGAACACGAGCTAGTGATGACCTTAACATTGCTTCTAACACTCAGGGTGTCTTATTCAATGGTAGTATGGGTATCTCGGTAGGGCACTGCACCCTGCTGTATCAATGTAAAATAATCATCAGTTAATAAAGATACAGTCTTTGCCACAATTTCTACATACTTCAATTTTAGGCTGAGTTTCATCTAACCACTAACTTTATGCTTTCTCCTTCTAGTTATTTTCCAAGTCATCTTAATATGACAATGCACTGCAAAAAAGTTTCAAAGGAGACTATAATTGACATAAAAAGCAAAAAATTCCTATCCTTTCCCTCCTCTACCACCTTTCTGTCTCTTCCTCCACCTCCTTTCTCCTTCCTCCCTCTGCTTTACAGAAAAAGCTTTTCATCAAATGAACTTATGAGAAATGTGAAAATATACTAATAGGTCATGAGACTGTTCATATAAAATTACCCTTTTTAGATGGTAATTAGCTATTTAGAAGTGTTATGCTTTGCTTGTGCAAAGTTATCAGAGTAAGTTTCAGTCGCTTATTATATCCTGTTGAAAAATAATGAGTCATTGATCTGGCCTACCAGGCTGGTTTTTGTTTGTTTGCTTGTTTTTAAGAAGAAACTAACCAGAAGTTACATGGAATCTGTCCTCATTGCACAGATTAACTTAAAAAAATAATTTTAAATCCCTTATTCTATAACCAGAAACTTCCCATAAGTTAGATACTCATATGTTCTAGAATAAAGTCAAAAATAACATAAAACCACAAATGTTGCCCTAACTGGCAAGAAGGACAAATCTTCCTTGGAATTTGAGATTAAAAGCATATGTCGTACAGAGTATCTGACACTTTCAGAAATTACTTATGCAGTGCACAGCCCTGTTTTCCATTTTTGTGTATCTCCGTGGTATAATACCAAGTATAGGAAAATGCTTTATAAAAATGAAAATGCAATTGTCTGACCAATAAAAGGTATTCCTGTATGTAATCCCAGTAATAGATTTTTAAACCTTTACCACTGCTGCAATATTACATATTCATAGTTATTACCTTGTCCACTTCCAAATCCTAAAAGGTTAGATTCTTTAAAGATTTTTTAGCTGTGAAATACTTAAAAAAGCAAATTATTAAACTCAGAGCTAATTGAAAAATAGCATTTTATCAGATTCTCCTCTGATATTATCTTGTAATGATTGTACTTAAGGTACTCACAATACTTCAATAAATAGTGAAATTAAAAATATAACATCTTTAGGGCTTTTCAGAGAATGTGGCTGTTAACAATTTATACTGCTTTTTTTTAACCATTATTTTCTTATATTTCCCACAATGCTTCACATCCGAAGCAAACAGAAACTGAATGATTACCCCAAAGTGTGCTAGATGAACTGGAAAAAGTCTATTCAAACAAAGCTCATTAGTTTTGATACCTCCAGGGCTATGACAAATTAAGCGGCTGGTGAATATGCTTGCAGACAAAAGGATGATGCAAAATCTAGGGCTTGTGCTAGGCATTGTGTCAATAAATTCTACTGAAAAAGGTAAAAATTACAATTGAAGCTAAAATGGAATCCCTTTAAGGAACATGTAGAAAATAGATCATCCCTTTTCTTAAATACATTTATGAATGATGGTGCTATAAATAATAAAGGCTTACTGGCTACTTTGAATGTACATTCTGAGGGGTCAGTCCTGGCCTCTGAAAAATTTAACTCCAGAGCTAGTAAAAAGCATGCAGAAAAATTTAGGCACGCTCTCTGAATTGCTTTGCCATATTGAAAATTTAGCTATCCCACAACCACCGTAGGTTTGTGCCATTTATTACAACATCCACTCCTGAACTGAAAGCAGCCATCGTCAAGCTTGTGATTGTATCTTTGGAACTCAGCAGTGAAAATGCACAAGTAGCTATGAAATTAATTGGTGGATTTGGCCCTGCTCCTAGTGAACAGGTGTCTAAACCACATACACCATCACAACCAGAAACCCAGTTGATCAGCTCAGAAAAGACAGAAAGAACAAATTCATTCCTCTATCATAAAGTGACCCTACTGTGTCATCACTGAGCCACTCTGGTGATCTGACATTTGTCTGCTCTTTGTGTAGCTTATGCTGTACATGTTCTGAGGTGAAGTGAAGAATTTGAATGACAGCACTAAGACTAATACCCTTCAAAGGCACTACAAGCTTAATCTCGCTGCCTGTCAGCTTCCATTGGTTTTAATTAGAATAGAACTGGAACTTTTCTAAAGTATAATTAATTCCTAGTATTTGTTCTTTAATCACCAAAATGCCTTCTGATGCAAACCTCGTTCCTCCCATGTACTTGTTTGTTACTTGCGGTCATGATTACTGAGCTATTACATGGCTGGTGTGTCATTAAATTGTGCAACCACTTACGTATTTAATTTTGCTGATCACATGACTTTCTTGCTCTTTTATAGTTGTACAGGATTTGACCTAGGTATCAAAATTTCACATTTCACATAATCAGGATCTGACCTATGACAGAGGCCATATTTTTACGAGTTACAGCCAGTGAGTCATTTCCTCAGAATAGTCTGTACCTTAAAATTGCTATAGAATGAGAGCTGGAAGACGGATTCACATCTTTTTATGCTACCAGGAATTTAAAGTCAGTTCACAGTCTAATCCAGGTTGCCACTGAAAGCTGATTATTGCTTTTGAAATTCACCTTCCCTTCTGACAAAGCCTAATTTTGCAAGCTTTCAGAGAACATTACAGAACTCTCTTTCATATCTGATGGATAATCAAGAAGTATATTTGATCAAACAGGCCAATTTTCCTCTCC
>NW_010290605.1:0-21299 GCF_000700745.2 Antrostomus carolinensis | reverse complement strand
AGAAAATAATCCTTGTATACTTCTGTTGTGTATTTTATATACACCACAAATTTTGAAAATGTCTTTGAAAATTCTTTTTAAAATGCATTATCAAATTTTTTAAATAAAAATTGACTGAAAATATTACTGATGTAAATTCTAACCAGAAATATTTCTTAAGATATAGCAAAATATACAACTGTATTTTCCCTGAGCTCTTATTTCTTGCAAGAATGTATCTATAATTCCATATTTAAGGTCAATTTTGTTACTTAAAGTCAGTTTTAAAAGATAGGATATTTCCCTAGATAGCATAGTTGCCAAAGGAAAGAATAAATCAGTTAAAAAATATTATACACAATTTATTCTGTCAGAAACTAAATAGGAACTTACAGATGTAGTTTTTTGCATGTATGAACAAATTTCAAGTACCAAGACAAACTATTACCTGGAGTTGTAAATTGCAGGGGGGCAGGGTGGGGGGAAATCCATGTCAGTTTCTAAATAAATGAGGAGTCGGCTCTGTACATCTCAATTATTGGTTTCAAAATTACATTTTAAATAAAGTTTTCTAGCTGGTACTACTGTCAATAGGAAAGGAGGAAATGACATGCAGAGGAGCCCGTTGATTTTGTGGCTTTCAGTAAAGAAGATACACATCACTTTAAATAACAAAGCCATATAGAAATGTGCTCTAACAGGATCAGGCTTTTGGCAAGACAATGCTGGCCCGAGACAAAAGCTGGATGCAAGAGAATTACCAACATATCTATAACTGACTCAAAAACTCTAGAGAAGAAATAGGTGATGTCATGATAAATTTCTCAGCAGCCTCCAAAACCCAGACCTTTCTTACAATTTGCTAAGAGGAACATCTAAAGACCAGGATTCCATTTGCAAATAAACTCATGTTATTCTCTTCTAAGTGTAACTCTCATCTCCCTTATTTGTGTGCAAGGTAATGAAGTGCCTGTCTTCTGGAGTCAGCAGAAGTCATTCATTTTATGGGCAACAAAAGGAATGCTTGTTAGTAAAATACCAGGTTAAAAGAAACACAAATCAAGGAACAAGCAGGTGATCCTTGACCAATTGTTCTTGATTTGTGCAGCTTTAGCTGGGGCTACAACATATGACTGGCAACAGGATTTTAATCTAAATCCCTGATTTGGGGAAGAATCAAGTAAAGAGTGATTGCTGAGGCTAGCGTTATTACAGTGCAGTTCTGAAACAGTACTGTATTTTCCAGCTGTGCACCAGCCCAGAGTTCTCTCACAACCCTACTGTCCTGCAGCAAGTTGTCACTCTCTCTTGCTTGTACCACCAAGACCTTTCCCTTACAAGTTATGGGATATCTGACTAAGTTTTTGCAAAATAGATGTTTTAATAGGCAGCTCACTGGATAAAAAGGTTGACCACCCAAAGTAACATATGAAGTAACCTTAGTTACTGGAGAAGAAAAACCGAAAGTGTGCCACAATTCCTTTAGTCAGAATTATTTCATAATTAACTATATTAGAAGCAAAATAATATATACATGTACCTACAGAGGGGAAGGAGGGCAAGAGAAACCAGATCTTTACCTTTAGTTCTACCTTAGAAGTAGAAGCCAAGAACTTTCGAAACAAAAAATTAAATGGCTAAATACAAGCTGCTTGATTTTCTTATATGCAAAACACAAGTTCTTCTCGAATTCTAAGCCAGAATTAGAGCCTCTAAAGAGTAGGAAACTGAACAAAGTCCTTATACTTGAAACAGAAATAACTAAATTCTAGTGCCTTAATGCTCAAAGCACACAAACTATTCTGTTCTGTAACATATACTCTCAGTATAATATAAAAGAACATGTTTTGTTCCCTACTCAGTGTAAACAATCTGGAATCTGAAGTTAAGGCTGTGTTCTTTTTCCAGTGCTTGTTGTCACCAGTATTAGAGGTTTTCCAGTCCAACTTCAGCCTCCACTTTACCTATAGAATGTCAAGATCTTCAAAACATGCCCTGACATGTCTACAGTCTTAGAACTGTCAATTAATTTGCACAATCCCAAATCATGTGAGCTGCAATCCTCATCCTGTACACAGCGCCTGCCTATGGTTTTTTTTGCAAGACAACTGCAGTGAGTAAAAGGAACCAAACATTTTTGGATTGAAAAATATACCGCTATCTTGAATAGAGGAAAAATTCTTCTTCAATCACTCTTGAAAGTAAAAATATGATGTACCATTTTTTCTAACCACATTTTTAGTTTGTATGCATTCAAGAAATAACTTTTATGGTTCTAGCACATGCTTACGATGTCAAGGGCTGGCCTGTTCAAATATTTGTTCAGTTAAGAATATTAAAGAAACTCTCACAGTCCAAAAAACCACAACCAACCTTGAGATCTGTCTGTTGCATGCCTTGTCTTAGCCGACTTCCAGCCCCAGTAGATAAATTACACTTCCTCCTCCATAAATAATGTAAATAAACTCAGTTGTTAACGTTGACAACTTCCAGATCACCCAAGACAGGAAGTTCAATAATTGTAGCTCTTAATTCTACCGTGCCTTACCCAGGAAACTGCATTGCAATAGTTTCTCTCTATTCTTAAAGGATAAAAAGAGCTGACCTACTGAGAGTTAAACCTATAGTTTTGCTTTTAATTCAAATATATAGAACAAGATTTCTGCCATGGAACTATTAAGAAATATCTCAGGACTTCGGAATTCTAAGAAATCATCTGTCTCTCTAGATTTTTCTTTTGGTTATCTACGTACTACTGAGTTGAGCTACCGGTTTTGTATCTATTGTGCAATTCCTTTCTTATCATATTTCATTCTTCAAAACTCTATTGTCAGCCACTTCATTATCTTCATTATAATCACTGTCAGGAGTGGAAAGCATGAAAGGCTTCAACTAACATCTTCCTAAACCAAATCCTTTTGTGTTTTGTAAGTCGCTAGTGATCTCCCATACCACATCTACGCTCAAGCAGTGAAATATCAAGAGCAAAATTCTTGCAAATTTTTGAGTATCATAAAGTCTTACTGTGCATATCATCTAGACTGTTATGATGTTACTTCTGTCTTTTGATATGGCAATCAACAAACGTTTATATCCACATGTATGAAAGACGTGAATAAAAGATGAAAGACAAATACAACTTCACAGATATAAAAGAAGAGCTGATACATATAAGCATTTAGGCTATAAAGGATTTTTTTTTCTGTATCATTCTGCCTGGTCCATCCAATCAAAGACAAAATCTGGTTGAAGGAGTGACTTCATCAATTTTCCCAAGAAACTAAATTAAAGTAGGTCCCTTTTTTAATCTCAAGGTGATTTATGGCAATATTTCATGTTCCTAATCAAAAAGCACTTGCAAACTTTTGGGAGACAAGACCTTTTCACCAGAAAGGTAACAATGCTGTCACAAGCAAAGTTATACAAGGACATTAGAATCAGAATAAGGTGGTTCTGTGCCTGCAGCCCCACCCTTCCCTTTCAAAAGAGTAGGATAGGTATCAGAGAGTGAGAGACTACAATGGAACAAGAACTCTTTCAGGAAGCATGTAAATTGACTTCATAGAATACCAAACTGACTTTCTAGCAGCATTATGTGCCCATTTAGTCTCAGCCTGTCCTGTTGACATTGACCCGGGAGTTGCACAATAGTCCATGCTATTCACTTTAAAAACGTGCACAGACAGACCACAGCCTGCTGTAAAGGCATCTCAGTGTTTCCTGAACTAGGAAAAGAAGCAAAAAAAGCTACATCATCCAAAGACTCTTACCAAAGGAAGTTAAATATATAGTAAATTTTTCAAGCTATTCGCATAGCTGTGAAATAAAGACCACTCTTTGCAGCAGGATGTTATATGTAAGAAATCCACAAAAAGTATTTTAAGAGATGTTATTTTTAATGAAGAATAAATTTTACACACCACATACTAACAGTAGTTAGTTCATCTGGTGGGTAGACCTAGAATGTCATGGGGCCAAATGCAAAAAAACACCACTTTGTGATTTAGAAAAATCACAAAGGTGAGGTTTATTCCTACAGCTACCAAGGCTCTTCCTGAACAAAATAGTAAAATGTATGAATCTCAGCAGGGGGGGTGGGGAGTGGGAAATCATGTTTCAGCACAGGAAAAAAACCACATTATCTGGTTGGGAAAAAAACATAACCAAACAAGAAATAGAATTATGAGATATCCATTTGTTACACTCTCATGCCAGACAAATCTGTCTTCAGACAGTTCGTGCACAATCTAAGTTGCTGAACAAAGATAAAATGGCATGAAAACTCCTCCTACAGGCACTGCAACTGAAGTTCACCTTCACATTGATGACATTTTTTGTTTTCTTTTTTTCAAAACCATATAAAGATAACGTCATCTATTCTGATACTGCCAATTCAAAACAGGACTTGCTCAAGAATTGCAGAGTAGAGACCTGCCAGATAACACTGATACTGGTGATTTTTCTCACAGAAATTCTTCACATGAATAAAGATTTTTATTTTTTTTTAAATGGAGACTAAGTATAAATACTGGTAGCATTCTGAGAGGACAAGAAGACAGAATAAACTCTTACATTTCTCTCAAAAAAGAAACCATTTTGTCACTGTCTTCATTTTCACTCTTTGCCTACTACAAAAAATGAGCAGAAACCCTAAAAAGTCCAGCAGATGTTGCCCTCAGCCATAAAGGTTAGGTGAAAGCTGTGACACCCAGACTGAGTTAATATTTAAATTACTCCATTTTTTACTATTCACATTCAAAATATTGATTCTAATTAAACAGTAATATTTTCTAGGTATATACTTTTAAACAGTGTGTGTTACATCATTGAAGTGTAAAATAAGTACCTCCAAAACTTCCATTATATCTGCCATTTCCCTTTTCTCCCCCTACCTCTCCCCCAGCACCTTGCTCTGATTAGCCATGATTCACACATCTTTAGGAAGCCTGCAGTAGATATCATGTGGGGCAAAGAGAGAACACAGTTCAGAGAAGCTACTGGCCATCTCACATGCCCTTCAGAAGTAATGAAGGGAAGACAACCAAAAGACTGAAAGTAAAATAGCAGGTATAATTTAAATAAATAAATAAATAAATATGAGGCCAAACTCAGTTAGTCAGAACCTTTCCAGTCTGACAAGTAGAATAATAAAATAAAAGGAATTTTTTCAAGCTTCTTAAGCAAGGAGGTGTTTTTTTTTTAATGTTGATATCTGCCTAATGCAATGGGATCCTGGTCTACAAGCAGAGCCCTCAGGCAGTGGCACAATAAAAATAATTACATGAACAGGCCCTTAAATAACACAGATGATAGAAATAAATAGACTTACTTTGGCATTCTTGGGAGAAAAGTTAAAAGTTGTTGACTATAATGTAAAACAAAACTCCTATTCCCAAAATCAAGAGGTCTCCTAGTAATCTGCAGAACAGCAGTGAAAAACATGAAACATTCTACTACTACTACAACAAAGTGAGTACTACAATTAAAATTAGTTCTTACTTCACTCAGATTATAACTGCTGGAAGAATCTCAGAAGCTATGAACATACATGTCACTTTAAAATCTATGTATTATTATAATGGTAAATTTATTATGTCCATTTGTAACAAAAAAAGTATATAATAATTTCCTACATTACTTCACCCAATGAACAAAATCTATTTAAAGTGTCAAACTTATAAAACCTCCTGAATTGGTGGAGGCAGGAGTAAGTTTTTAGTATGCATCTGAATCAAGATGCAGCAGCAGAATTTGTCCTTCTGTGACTGTATTTTTCAGGTTTCTCCTACTAGCAATTCTTAGAGCATCTAAACTTTACTTTCTGACAGAACCATTCACCTCCTTCCTAGCTTTTCATCCGAACAATGTGGGTCAACTTGGCACCAACACTGCTTACCTTTATTCAGTTTCGCATCACCTGTGTCAGTAACCTTCTTTTAGGGTCCTGTATTACTGGAAGAAGGAAAGGTACTTTATGCAGTCTGTAAGTTTGACAAAAAAACCAAAACAAAACACACACAGAAGAGCATTTCCTTACTTTAAAATAACGAGTCAGATCTCGAAAAGCTTATTTTATTTGGCAAAGCATTAAAATATATATTTTAATACTTTTCATTTTCAATATATATGCATATATCTCAATTTATTTCCCATACTACTTTCTATCAATTAAAATCTTGTTTTGAGGTGAAACATATCGTTGGTTTTTTCCACTTAATGGTTTAACTTGGAGTAAAATGAGCCTTCAGGACTCAAATGTGGCACTTACTTGAGGAAAACACGCCTTCCTATGGACACCGGATAAATTTTTCCTCAAGAAGGTTTCAGTGAAACATACAGAAAAAACTGTATAAGGACAGAGTAAAAAGGAAGAGAGCCAATCCATGCGTAGGCAGTAATATGGGGGTAAGGTCTGACTAAGGAGCTATGTAAAGATGAGAAACTAGGAGGGAAAAGGCACACTGGTACAAGTCAGTGACATTTATCAGTACGTTTCATTCAGCGACTCAGGCATTTTTTCACTGGACTCTTTAGGAATTAGAATAATTGATATTATTATTTTCCAGTCCTTTGTACTACAACTTCCTTAAAGAAACCTGGTTTTCAGCAACTTTTTCAAACTTTCTCTATCACTACAATTATGACCATGGATATTCTAATGAGGCAACAAGTTGGAAGAAATTTTAAAACATTCTCTTGGTTTCTAAGAGGCATTTGTCCACCACAAACTCATCTCATTATTTGAAATATGTGTCTTTCTTGCTTCAGCTAACTGCTTATACTTGTAACTACATAAAACTTTACCTCTGTTTAGTATTACAGTTTTATGATAACCTTAAGAAAGGATATTACAAAAGAGTATTACATCTGCAGTAACAAAATCTTATACCTCATGTTTGTGGCATGTCTAAACGTAAGGATTTCTTTAAGACCTTTTCTAAAAGGGAAACATGTATCCATATGATTACATTATTAACTACTATCAAAGCGTTCTGTAAGGTACATCCCAAAGATATTAATCTACTAAAAAGTTGTAAACATTGACAAATTCCTATTTTAAGTCCAGCTTTTGATACATGTGCAACTGATTTGTGTTTTGCCATTTTACTTATACTTGCCTGTTGATCTACACTGTAATCATTACTACTACTCAACTTCTGGCCTGAGCAATATATATTTGACTAGAATAGCACAAAGTTTATAACACTGGTACCTTTGGAAGCATACCTTAGTAAAAATCTTAAATGCATACATTAAAAAAATATATATAGGTTGAGTGGAAATACTGCCACAAAACCTGAATTTTATCAAATTAGTAGCATGATCTTCAAAATAGGTAATACATGGACAACAGTTTCTATGTGAATGTCATTTCCAAGGATAGGACTCCTAACGTTACAAATTCTAGTCTAAAGGGGAAATAAGGAAAATTCATATGCCATTATAGCAATCTAATGCTCTTTTCTAATCTCATTTGTAACGTGCATATTTCACAAACTAAATTACACATGCATAGAGTGCCATAATCCATCTTTCATTCAGAATTGTCAATACCTGAAGTTTCTCTCTTCTGGAATATAAGGTAATTCCACTGGGTATTATCAAGTATTTGATAGTTGGAGAGACCAACATAAGAACATTAGTTCAAGTTTTGTTTGAGTTGTTTTGTTTGTTTTTTTTAATATCTGTGCTACCATGAATTGGAGACGGAAAAGATACATCAGGTCATTGTGTTTCCATTCTGTTAATATTGTTCCCACTGTGTAAATACAAAATTATTCTTAAAAGATTTTTTCCTTCCTTTGAGTCCAAGCTATAAGTAAATGCTTCACAAAGGAACTTCTGCCACAAGTTACACAAGTTGCACATTTTTCTATGCACTTTAACATCTCAGCAATGCTACGTATACTAGTTAGCAGCCTCAAGCAGCTTTAAGCTGAGGAAACCTACGCAGTAAGTTGTGTCACAGTCAGTAACAATGACAGTACAAGGTTTTTCTGCATCATATATCAGGCACAAAGAGTTTTCAGCATCTGTCTACTACTGCTACAAGTTCACCTTGTTATTCCTCAGGAATACAGTTGGAAATGCTGCATTTGAAACTAGAGAAGACTACTCTATTACGAAAATCCACAAGCAGGAGCATGGCATATTGTGCACTATTTGCACATTCAGAGTACAAGGGAGAAGTCCTTGCCTTGCTGCTCTACTTGGAACCTATTGGAATGCCCAGGACCCAACTGTGTTACTCCTATTTGCTTCTGGAGAGAGAGAGAGAGAGAGAATATTATTATTACTACTACTATTATTACTATTAAAGATTCAAACAATCAACTGAGGGATGCTACATTTAATGAAATTTCAATTCATCCAAATTAAAAAAAAAAAAAAAGAAAAAGAAAAAAAAAGAAGTTCCTGGATTAGTTCACTCCACAAAAGTTACCTATTTCAGGTCAGCCTACATTTATTTACACAATCTATTAATGTATACTTTTAAACCTGAAACCATTTTGGGTGCAAATATTATAGAAAATACAATTCTTTGGTTCAATGATTTTGATATTTATTCTCTTACTTAAATAACTATGATTTGCATTCCGCTCTTTTTTTCTTCATCTATATATAGTACATACAGAAGAACCAATGTAGTACAGTATTCTAAAACTGTACCTAAAGGTAAAAGTAGCAAAGCTTAGGTATGTTTGGTTTAGTTCTCCCACAAAAAAATAGTTCAGAAACATATGTTCCAACATCTATGCAAAATAATTTAATCAAATTTCTAATCATGAGTTATATAATTTATTAAATTAAATCTTTTTATTTATTTATGCAGAAAGATTAAAAATATGGGTTTTCTCTTTTTTTTTTTTTATCTTTTTGCAGTATCCCCTTCCCAGCCAACAGCTAGATACCGAAACAGTTAAACAGTTTACTGGTGTGAAAGGATTCTTTACTAGTATAAGTCACCTCTTTGGCAAATAGAAGTTATATTAGAAAAAGGTTTGCTTGTATAATTCAGTATAGGCATCCACACGAGAAAATTTTCCCTCCCTATTACTATACCAGCTATACTTTCTAATATGAACTCCCCATTTTCACTCAGACTACTTACACGGGTGCAAAATTTTAAAATGACACTTTTTGACCCAAAAGCATCAGAACATTCAAAACTGAACAATAAAGTTTTGCATATAAGTCTCTAGCACCTAACTATAATCTTTTAACAAATATATAACACAGATGTATTTCTTCCACAATAATTCAAATTACTTCTAATAATGTATTCTTTTCAACTAGATAAGGGAGTAATATACTTTAAATATAAGGTAGATTTTGCTCTCCGATACTTCCATTCACTTCTTCCCAACAGCTCTAGTTCTTCTAAATTTTGCAACGCTGTAACGTGTGTCAAATAAGAATGAACTGATAATGAACTCTGATCTAAATGAGTATATACTATTGTCTGTTAATAATAAAATTCAATTCTTACATGTAAAAATGCATAAAAGAAGCTCTAATTAGCCTCAGCTGCAGTGATTTTAGCCACAAGATTCATACCTGCTTCATAACTGTCACCGTAAGAAAAAGAATGTAAAAATTTAGGAGGTAGAGCTCTGGTTCAAAGTATTCAAGCAGATGATTAAGTACACAAATAATCCCATATTATTAGTTAACTTTAAGTATACAAGTTTTCCCAAAAGTATATTTAAATAGTTTACTGAATCACAGCCTATAAGCTTATTTGCAAGAGCTAGTTTGAGAAAGTTTGTGAAATTTTACTAGAGTTACTATAGCCTGCATTTTTAGACCCACGTGCCTAAAATTAGTCTCTAAATCCATAATTAGGTGTCAAAATAGAGCTGTCAAATCTTCAACTATTTAGGATATGTTCAGACTGTACATTACAGCCTCAGAGGAACTTAAGCTTTAGTTAAGCTTGCATTTAAATTATTAAAGTGTCAAGCCTGGGCCTTTGCTATCTGCCCTCTAGTTTTTTAAACCCATTATGCCAAGATAGCTCAAGACAGCACACCACAGCAATTCAGTATGAATGAGCTTGGGTAAGGTTACTTGACCTCACAGTGCGCTCCATTCCTAGGTTACCAGCTTCTGAATTTCATGCTACCACACTGTTGCCCCATGCATTTGTGCCTGGACAACAATTTTTTTTCTAACCTCACCAATACTCATCTCTTCACAAGTTGTCAAATGAAGAAAGCACAAAGCACTCAAGCAATGAAAAACCCACAAATTCTCTGAAGAGTTTTATTTTAAGTGTTAGCAGTAGCTAAAATTTAGAAGTAATGTTACTACCTACGGCTATTCAAAAGATGGAAAGAATTTAAACTTCACTGATTGCAGTGACAGGTTGTTAGTAGCAAAAAGGGAGTTTTCAGTAACCATTAGAGAGACATGTAATGTAATGCTAAAATTCCCCTCCCTCCTTTAGCAAATGCAATGAAACTTGCTTCTTCCTCCCCCACTACTGGCCATTTAAATATCACCCTTTTGAATTCAGTCAGTACTCTATTAACAGAGCAATTAGCTGAAGCTGCCAGAGCAGCAGGTGTGGCAAACAACCAGGTACTTTGTAATCCTACATGGACAGCATTAATCATTAGCAGTAACCATGGTGGTTTGCCATACAGCTCTAACTTCGCTGATCTAGAGACTAGACCTAATAATAATAATTCAGATATGAAGAACAGAAATAATCTAATTTAAACTTTAGTTATTTTAGCATGAGATATCCAAGTCTCAGTTAATCCGATCTGTAGACTAGTCCATGAAAAATAACAGACACCAGGGAAAGAATCACCTGATTCAGCCACCTGCTTTAGGCATTCCTAGGGCATGGCTCCTATCTTTTTATTTCTTCTATAACTGTTACCTGTTGGTAAAGACCCAGTACAAAAGGCAATAACCTGAGTAACTATATTGTACTCTGGTTTTGAGTTATAAATCAATTTACATTTTAATGTTAAAATATTAGACTTTTAATTTATACTATTTTATTACCGTTCATCCAAATAGGTTTTGAACTCAACTCCAGCATGAGAAATTCTCATTACTCCATGTTTACACCATTATCTGGTCCACTATGACTACACAAAGGGATAGCTTATAGCATTCCAGATACCACTCAGGTGTTAATCACTTTAGTTTTATATAGATCAGGTGGAATATCTGCTTAGTTTGCATTATATGCTGTGTATTTTACCCAAAGACATATTGCACGCAGTCGTTAAGTGAAATGCCACAAATGTTAATATCTAGACTACAATATATAGAGAGAAGAAAACATGCTAAACTAAAGGAAAAAATATGCCAGGCTGTGAAGTGTAACAAAAAAGGCCCATGATGACAGTTTCATCTGAAAATAGCAGACTGAGACATATTAAAATTGGTTTATTGTCTCCCTAATGAGGCAATGTATGTAAAGCCCAAAATACTCTATAATCAAAGCTACCAGGTAGTGTAAGCTTTGAAAAACAAGAAGAAAATCTATAGCTGATAATTAACAGCTTCCTTCATTGTTGACTACACAGGAAAGAAAAAGGTGTTTTTACTACTGTTCTATTCTGCTTTAGTGTACAACGCTACTGCTAACACACGGTCTGAACCCAATCTCAGAACATAGTAACTGCTTTATTTTCTTCCGAAAACTCTTTTGAGTTGCAGTCAAGGACTACTTTTTATACACTAAAATGCTAATGTCATTCATTTAGTTAGACAGAATTAGAATATTTAACAAATCATAAGCTTTCAAGCTTAGCCATAGTGTCATAAAGACATGAAGGTTTTTCCTTAACTGAATCTGTTTTGCCAGGCTAAATACAACTCATCCCTGTGCAAGCACAAACCTTTAAATACTGCTTATCACACCTTAAATAGCAAAACACCAGATATTTGTAACCTACCAATATAACCTATTCAATGAGAGGGTGAATCTTATTCTAATTCTCCCAAATTCCAAACAGAGGTTGATGGCCATCTTTTTCTGACCACATAAGAAAGCAGCACAGGAAAAAGAGAGTAAAGATGGCTCATTCATCGAAGCCTGCTGCCTGTAGAAGCTACAATAGTCAGGAAGCAGCATTACTAATAAGATGACCTAGTTGACAAAAACAATTTGCAGAGATACTTTATCTGAAACTCTCTGTTTCCAGGTGAATGATAACACAACACAAACACTGGGACTCCAGTCTTCTATCAGAATGCTGGGTCCAAAGTGTCCTGTCATTCAAGTCAACTACTAAGGTTTGATTTCTTTCAATGTTCTCAGCTTCAAAATAATACACAAGCCTACAAATTGAACCAAAATGTGAGGAACTGGATGTGAGCCTCTGAATAAATTAATTTTGGGGAAACTTTTTTACCTAAAATCCAAGGGGGTTTTTTTCATAAATATAGAACTATTTTTTGCTGTATATTCCTAACTGCATGTGTCCCATGCTGTGAGGGTTTTTGTGTTTGCCTTAAAATTCCTCATATTTAAACTAGGTTTTCAAAAGTGGCTACGTGCAAATCAAAATACTACTTACTCATTTGCCTAGGGCAATAATTTTTTTAATAAACTTGTCAATTATCCTTTGTTTTTTAATCAGTCTTCAGGGCATGTGACAGACAAGCAGGTTTTGAGACTCCTGAAAGTAAAATTTCAGAACCATTTTGCAAGGTTTATATTTAAGAACATGCATGATCACGTGCACTGAGTATTTCAAGGCTCCAATGAAAACTGTGAAACACTAATAAATAATACAGAAAACTTGTACCCAAATCCACTAAATTTGAACTTGAAAATCACTGGGTAGACCAAAAAATAATTGAATCATATCTACAGATTATATCCCATCTATTATTGATGAGAAATAATAAACTGAATTCCAATACAAAAGCTTATATCTGAGCCCTAGTTGTGTTCAGTGAAGAAATAATGGCATTCCTATGCTTCTGGCACCAACACCTAGACAGTCTAAAGCACAAACTATCAAAAGAAGAGAGCCACACATTCAAAAAGAACCTACATGTGGTTCACAGTTTAAAAAAAATATATAGTTTTGGTGCACTCATACAGTGATTTAACTTGAATCACAAGGTAAGCATTACTTAAAGAGACAAAAAAACGGTTTGAATCTGGCTGTCATCTAACATTCAAACAAATATTGTCTCTCATACTGTAAAACTGCATAAGAACAGTGGCTATTAACCCAGTGTTATGACCAAATGATACCACACTTGAAAAATCTATCACCATGGATCCTTAGATATTTTCATATTCTGGACACCATCTAAATAGAAACATTATCTTGCAGATCATGCCCCTTCTCACCTGCACTTTCATAAACCAAAGTTCTTCATATTCATAATCCTGACTTATATCCATTACCATTTAGGACCAAGTGTGTATCTTTCCTGGGCTTCATAATTCCATCTGTTCTGTCTGAGATTTCCTGAAGTTCCACTGGATAACACTTTTCCCCAGGAAAAAAAAAAAAAAAAAAAAAAAGAAAAAAACCTGTATGCAATATGTGGAATGTATACATTTAGAGCAGCATATGGAAAAGCAATATTAAAAAGTATGCCTTGTATATTAAAGATATGCATGTGATTTAGAAACAAAAAAAAAAAAACAAACAAACAAGGAGGAGGAAAATATCACCATTAGACTACAGTCTGTCTGCAGACAATCAACAAGCCATGGTGAAAGTTTAAGATTCAGGTATAGATGCAGTTGAGTAGAATATTCCATGTCAATTTATTCCTCCAAAGGCTACATCCAAAGTACAACGGGCCATATGTACAAGCAAATATGTATGGGATACACGAAAAAAAACCAAAACAAAACAACCCCACCCACTACACCCCCCTCCAGTTGGTCACTACATTTCTCTTCCACACAATGTAGAAAGTACTGGCTAGTAAACAGTGTCCCCAGCCTGATATCAGGCAGCTGATGCACAAAGAACTCAGCACAACGAGCAGAACTTTTTCTTTACTGTTTACTGTGCACTCCCACTGACTGCACTACAAGTAAATCTAGCATTTAATTCTTCGCATCGACAAATAGTTTTACAGCACGATCCATTATTGGTTATGCTGTGATGTTTGCAGAGCTACTCTTATGACCTTCAGTTCAAATCATCCTTAGTTAATTTTTCTCCTCTGTAAATGAACTTAACTTTACACTCCCATCCTATTTGACAGGAGAAGATAAATACACCTGTCGCATTATTCAATTTTTTTTTTTTTTTAAGTCTTTTCTAAATTTTTTTCCAATCAACATACAATTTTCCAGTTACTACATGAACAATGCATCTGACTGATTGAACGGTTTGTGGAAAAGAGGACTCTCTACCAAACAGTTTTAAATAAAGCATGAGTTGTTCTGGGTTTTTTTTTTAAATCAATTTCTGTTTTAAAAAACCAAACACTTCAGTCATATTGTTTGCCTGGATTTTCTAAACAGTACAATGAAAAAGCCTGATCAATAAACATTCTCTAGTGAGAACTTGTAAAAGTTTTTTCCAAATTCATATCTCGTTGTCATGGACTCACACCTCAGAGTACACAGTACTTCATAGGGAAGTAGGGAAAAGAAACACTGAGAAATAATGAAGTAAAAAAAAAAAAATACCCCCATCCTAAAAAAAAAAACAAAAAAAAAACAAACAAACAAAAAAAAACCCTGACCCCCCCAAAACCCCAATCCATCTTTTTTACATTAGAAACCAATCTTAGAGACTACTGAACAAAAACTTTCAATATCTGAAATTGTGACACCAGCTCCCAGGTAAAACCCATGACTGTATTTTGTCTACTCTGATTTGATGTCACAAAATAAAATTAAAAAAAAAAAAATCAAACTTTATATAAATTGCACATGTCATTTATTCAGCTTCATACTATTTTTAAGTAGCCAATTTCTTTTTGCTGTTGTGTTTTTTGTGGTAATCCAGTCAGAATTAACATTCCAGGTAGCACTGTCTCCAAAGCTATATAAGCCTTTACTAGCACAAAGAAATTGCAAAGTAGGAAAAAGTTAAAATTATTGCAGGAATAAGCCTAGAATATAAAAGGTGCTATAAAACTCTACTTGTTTCAGCACTCTTTTTTTTTTTTTTTGGTAATGCATGGTCACTATCATGTGGCGATCACAAGAAATCTGTTCTTCAAAAATGAGCTCTTAGCCACTGTTCAAGACCTAAAAATGCTTTTTTTCCAGATGGCCTAATGATAATGGCTTTTCACATATCAGCTGCAAAAGTTGGTTGTTTTGTTCTCACTTCAGTGAAGTAAAATTTCAGAAGTGCTACAGTCAAGTTAATCTCAAAGAAAACAGATATAACGAATCAGGGAACTTGTCTAAACTGTAACTTTTGTAAAATATTGTAATATAGCATTTTGTAAAATGAGAATATAGCATTTTGTAAAATTATACGTTCAGTTCTGCAACTACTAAACCTCATCCTGTGAGGTGTTATATAGCTACAACTTCCACCAAAGTCAGGACCTCTTAAGACTAAGGCCAAATCTACACACACGCACACACACACACAACTCAGCAGTACAAGCATAAAACTTTTGCTAACTGATCACAAGGCTTTCCCAAGTCTAGTTCTGCCCTGTGAAGGATGATACTAGGAAGAGAAGCATCATGGGCCCAATTATAGTTCAATAATTCTGGTACCAGCCTCTGACAGTCCCAGCCCGAACTTGAGCTGTTAGGGTATTTGCCTACAAAACACGAGTCACAGATGGCATCTATGGGAGTTTACCCCAACAAAGGTCTGAGCTCTGTTGTGCTCTTAAGCCATTTTGCCCTTTCTCAGCAGACATTCTGAATGCCTACGTCTTTAAACTTGACTGCATTCTTGTAATCATTTCTCAAGAAAGGCTAATAGAACTAAAAAGGGTATTGGAGACAAGAAACAAGGATAATCAGAGGTACAAAGGAAGTCATAAATTGCCAGCTTCCAGAAACAGGAGGCACAAATTTGGGAAAGTATAATGTTACTTTTGCTCTGCTACTTCTATTCTTTCCCTCCAAGTCCTTCATTGGCCAATGTCATAGAAAGGACAGTGTCCTAGAAGGCTTTTGGTCTGCTGCAGAACAGTTGTTCTTATGATCATAAATTTGAAGAGAGGAAGGAGCACTAGACTACCAATTCCCGCTTCAGGAAATTTCAGCAATCCACACACACATCCCAAATCAGACCACGTAAATTCCCTAAGCAGTGAAATCACATTAGAGAATTCAGATCAAATATTTCTATGGTTCCACAGATGTACAGATTATATAATACACAGGATCTTTGCTACTTAAAAATCAGCAAACTAAGGTCAGTGTTTTAGAACTGAAGCATCATACTAAGAACATAAGCCTTTAATAACTTTGAGGTTATTACCTCAGAATACGTTAAATATTTTGATAGGCATTTTTAGACTCATATTTGTGTCTTTAATAAATGAGGAATAAAGAAAAGACCCAGAGATCCTTTTGACTTCAATGGAAACAGGTTTGTCATATTAGCACTTTGATGAAAAATCTCAAATGACTGTATAATAATAAATTACATCTAAAGAAGAACTGACTTTTTTTTTTGAACAGGAGTAACACCTACAGTAATAAGCAGTACTAATTCCTCAGTACATCAATGTTTTAATGCATTTAAAACACAAAACTGCAAATCCATTTTGCAAGCAAAAAGTACAAGACATTTTTCTTCTGTTCCAGAAAACTTAAAAAAAAACTCCACCTCATTTTCAGTTCAAAGTTGTCACTACTCTTAACAAAATAGTATTTTTACTGATTCTTATTCCATCACTGTAGTTATCAAAAGAAACTTAACTATATTTTTACCTGATTTAATACATACTTGTAGCTCAGTATTTTAAGTCTAGCATAGTAAAATTATTTAAACTCAGTACAGAAAACGTAAAAGTAATACCAGTGACAATAACTGTTTAGAATACCTAAAAAATTAAAATTAAAAATACACAACTTGCCATTCTTATTAATTCCTTCTCTTCATACTGCAATACTTTTTGGATGCTCTTAAAAAAAAAAATTAAAAAAAAAAAAAAAAAAAAAACCTATTAGAAGTACCCAATTAGTGAAATAAAAGTTTCGTCTAATCTTTTTAGAAATAACAACTGGATAGTGTTTAATGACAATCAATCCCATTCACAAAAAAAACAAAAACCAAAAAAACACACAAAACCAAACACCCACACCACCAACTTGTAGAGGTAATGTGTTTTTTTTCCTCTATCCAACCTGCTTATGTACACAGTTGTTTGCTTAAGTATGAAATCTCAATGAAATTGCATCACTTGTTTCTTATAATTACATCATTAAGTACACTCTAAATGCCTGGTACTAAGCATGGTCACATAGGAAGAAGCAGAAGTAGAACTAAATTTCAGCTGAAGGATTCCTTCCCCCAAAAACAGTTTATTTACAAAAAAATGACAGTATATAAATAGTATGTATACACCAGTATATATATTCTGAATGTACTCATAATACATTGCTATTTTCTAAAACAAAATGCTAAGATAACATATTACACCAGAGCCTAATCACTGACAGAGTGAAGCAGTAAAAATTTGCTAGCAAAATGAAGAAAGCATAAAAGATGCTGAAAAATATCAAGTTTCTGCAAAAGCAAAAATCAGTTTAGTACTTTAACCAGAAAAGAAAATCTCTCCAGAATAAGTGTTGAAACATCTTCTCAGTCAACCTGTGCGATCTGTGATTGCAGCAGTAGCTCTTCTCCAATGACAAAGCAGAAGCCTCATTTTTAAATTCCACGTCTTACTCGCACTGTATCACAAGTTGTCTGGTTTTGCACTCTCTTTTCTCTCAGAAATGTTATTTTAATTTATCATCATAAAAAGATATGATTTCAATGTTTATACTATGAGCTACATTTATCTTTAAGAGCAAGATGTTGATTTTAGTTCTGAAGATGAAAAAAGCCTTTAAAAACGAAAACTCATCACAACTCATTATGTACTATAAAGGCCACAATTTAAGGATCCTGTAATTCCAATGATGATAATTTTAAAGTAGATTTATAGCAGAAAATAGTTAGATCCTTTGGCTTCAGTTATAATTTTCCATTTTGTAATTTAACACTCCTTTAGTTTATATTTGCACATTAAAAATATAGCATCTAAAAGTCTATCATTAAATACTTTTAATAAGTGCAATAAATAAGTTTTACCATGTGCATAAATCTAAGAACAAAACACAGCTTAAATTGTTAATCTTACACTTTTTCTCATTAATTGCAATACATAAACATATGTTTTATACAAAGATATTTGCTACAAAATAAGTGTAATAAATACAGTTTACCACATGTATTAATCTTAATAGTTACAAGCTGTTAATCTTATATATTAGGTAATAATGTGCAATAAATAATTGTTTATTATCTTGATGTTTGCTTGTCTTGGGTTTTAGCAATATGCAATAAAGAAATGCAATTTTGAATAATTTGATTGTAAGACTGCTGGGAAAATACTGTAAGTTATAATTAGCTGAGGGAGGATTTTGTTCACTAGATGAACTATAGAGATATAGTTCAATAACAAAAACATGCATTATTGCTACCATAAATAATTTAAAAAGTTAACTTCAGTTTCAAGCAATAAGAGATTTTTAAAACTTAAATGCAAATAGAATTAGTAAAATATTTCACATTCTTCAGTTTTTATCATTCTGTGTTGATTGAAAACAGCAACAAAAAACAAAGCAGCATTTCAGCATCTTATAATTCTTTGCACATTAATACAACCCACATATACCTGTATACCTGTCTCCCACCATCAATTTTTGCCTATTCAAAAGTGTGTCATTTATTTCAGTATCAAACTATCTTCTGTCCAGTTCTAGCATAATGTGTCTTAATATAATTTTTTTTTCTTATACATAAAGGGTAATAATTTGTTACAAATATTGTTCATTACCTTAATATTTTCTCACCTTGGAATTTGGCAACATGCAATAAAGAAATGTAATTTTGAATAATTCAATTGTAAAACTGCTGGGAAAATGGGGTAAATTTTAATTAGCTGAGAAAGGATTGCATTCATCTTAGAAGGAGATTGCTGCTTGCCTTCAGTGACTTTAAAAGTTTGCTTTTCAGCATGTATTAGCTCTTAAATTAAGCAAAAAGATACAGTAAAAGCATTTCAAATGTATCAGTTTTACAGAAATAAAATGACTGCCACAAAAAATAAATTAAGTATAGGTCCAGAAGCCCCAGGGTGCTTGGGTTGGACATTAAAACAGGATTAGCCTCCAATAACATCTATCTAACAGTTGACTTCTCACTTATAGTGTGCATTTTTATGCAACAGTATCATTTTGAAAATGTTTCATTACTTCTTTTTTGACCTTTTCCTTTTTCATTATTTCTTATTTGTGCTAACTGATAAATACAGAAGTGTGATCTGCTTATAAGAAATATACCAAAAAACAAGGTAAAGCTTTTTGTAAACTCTCCTGTCCTCTGGCAAACTCAGGACTGCAACACCGTTTAATCACCATCATACCAAAGCAGAACATGCTTGTACTTTCTGTGCTCCAGCTGCAGTATTCAAGCAGTGGGTAGTCCTGCCACACACACAAAGCAATCTCTTCTTTCTAAAGTGAAAAACTTATTATGAAATCAGAATTTGCAAAATACAATCTTAAAATAATTGTGGAATTTCATTCAACTCTGCTTTCAATGCAGTTTCACTGTATTACTCTGATTTCCCTGCAATCTGGCTCTGCTTCCAATCTGTAAACCATGCAAGTTATATAAAGAGAAACAACACTACAAATGTAAGCAGTACAGTAGAAAAAGAAAATCCATCAGTAGATCACTCTATTTCATAATCTGTTTATTACCAAAGTTATTATACACACACTTATATAGTATCTCTGAAAACTATCTACTGATAAACATTGCTATATATAGCAGTATTTGTAAAGCAATGCCGTTACCATTATGAAAAGCATATCGTCATGCATTTATGAATTTCACAATGATATGTCAATTCCAAACACTATGCTATAATACTTATTGTCCCACCTATTTACCTTGTACTATTATGTAAACAAATTACTTACACTTTGTTTAAACCTCGTCTAAAAATTATCATTATACTCAGGTTATGGACAAGGAAACTCACAATACATAAACCACCAGAATTTGCTGACATATAGGAGATAACAGATAAACTTCTCATTTAGTGATCTGTATCTGATGTGCTTTATATATATTTACTTTAATCTGTGAAGTTGAAAGAAATAATTTACCTTTCTAGAAATTTTAACCAAATTATATGGTAGAGCATGCAACATTGTAATGCAGTTTAATAAAACTGCCCTTGTTAACATACTGTAAAATAGTGGTGAAAGGAGAATTTATTTGTAGGTCAGTTTACACAAATATACTGACAGGAACAAACTTTCAGCATAAATCTGAAAAAAAATCAGAAAATATTACAGGCTTAATCATTACAGAAGTTGAAACACACTATGAAAACAACTAAGTCACAATTTTAAAAAAAAAAAAAAATCACTCAAATTAAAACCCAACTCCCATTTGCCTTACTTACATGAATAATCCCATCGAGTTTAATGGGACTATTTGAATTAGTAAAGCATGGAAGAGAATAGGATGAACACAGTGTCAAACCTATGATGGGAATGAATTCAGAAACCCTTTGCAAAATATCCAGGAATGATTTCCGTGTAGAACTCAAGAACTGAGAATAAGACTAGTTCAGGTACTTAAATGAATTTGTACCCAGCACGTAACAGGAGAAATCAGAATCTTCCGTTCACTAAGGATAAAAGGAAAATATCCTTAAAATAAAAGTGGGTTTTCTACATCAGATGAAAGGCATTTGTTAAACAAAGAGCTAAAGAAGTCTGCTATTCAAATGAAACACTGTACTACAAAAACACAGCGAGACAAGCATTATTAGAGGCTTCACAGCAGACGGAAAAGCTACTTTGTTGTAGCCTAAAGATGTAAAATGCAATACCAGTCCCTAAGTGGCACTGGTACAACTGTGGAAATCATACAGCCAGATGAAGCACATAAATTTCCCATATGAACAATTGTTTTCATTTTCCTCCCGTGCCACTAGATATTATAAGTGGAAAGTAAAACACGAGTAAATACGTTCATTCCACTCTTGTGATCGGGGATAAATGAGAGGCTGTTGAGCCTGACAAAGGTCGGCGGCGGCCTGGCCGCAGGGTGCCGAGGCGGCGGCGGGCGGCGGGTGCGCGTGCCGATACTCCCACC
>NW_010290604.1:2281-5071 GCF_000700745.2 Antrostomus carolinensis | reverse complement strand
GGGGAACAGAGCAGCGCGGTGCCGGGAGGCACAAGTTACTGCTGCCTTCTGCTCATTTAGACTGTCTGTCACCACTAACTTTTTATTTTTTAAATCAAACAAAACCCCACGGTATATTCACAATGTCAAGTTTTAAGTAAGGCTTAAGCATGACAACCCTTTTCCATTCCTTTTATAAGAGACATTATTATTTTCTCCTCCTCACTCCCATCCTAGCTGGACAGTCATATATTAGAGGCAGTACGGGCTGAACCTGTTTGTGAGGAATATGAGACTTTCAGATGATGTGGAAAAATAGTTCTGCTGTTTCTGCTGCACCTAAGAGTGATAAGGGGGAAAGGGCTGGCACTGGCTGGTAAGGGCACGCAAAGGGAAGGTAGGTCATGCTGAACCCAGAAGAAAAATTTCTTAGGATGAAGCAAAAAGAGCAGAAAGAGAAAAGACAAGGCAAAAAGAAAAGAAAAATCAAAATCCCCAAACTCAACAATGGAGGAAGCCAAGGGAGACTGTGAAGGCTCAGATCCAGGGTATGTAGGCAGGTACCCGAGCAGTTGTTCAGAAAGAGGACATGCCAGGCCATCCTGGCACCTCCCTGGTGTCAGGAAGATGGTGACAGCTACAACAGGGAGGACTGTCCTCTTCTGTCCAGCATCCTGCAGTTCTAGTCTTGGGATCGCAAAGCAAGAGTTGCCCTCGCAAGCCATTGCAAATCATCACTCAGAATATGGTCTTGGGTTTTCAACACAAGTCTTGCTCCTTGTAGTACTGCCAAGCTTTTGCTCTTAGAAACTATTTCATGCAACAGACTTTCATATGACAGACTATTACCTGGATAATAGCACAGTCTCTTGACAACAGCGCTCTCAATCTCTTTTGAATTTTCAAGGTAAATCACGTATTATACACGTTTTCAAAGGAATGTTGACCTCAGTGCTCAAGCGGTTCACATTGCTGTTTTTCATAGCCTACATGTCAGGTTTCTCTTCAAAACCTTCTTTAAATAAGCAAGCAAATTTTACAGGAGCAAAAAAATAAGATAACTACAGGAATTCCTCTTGAACACTTAGCTTTATCTAGATTGGCTTTTATGTTTTAAGTTGAATTAGATAAGCAGATCCCCGAATCTTGCAGACCAAGGCAATGTTATGTGCATTCCGCTCTTGTGAAACCAAGCAGAGTGCAAGGAAGAGTCTCTTTAAGAGATCTGTTTCTTCCACCCGTTTTTCTTCAATACATTTGCTTCCCAAGTACCTTAAAAAATACCCCACTGCTGTTTTGTCTCGTAGCTTGTCAGGGTGTGAATTACCTTTAGGAGGCACCATTTTGTCAGGCATCTGTTGGCACTGAAGTTTTTCAGGAATCTTGGAGCTTCCTTAGCAAATGGTGAGGGATCAAAGCCACCTATGATCAGGGGAAAAAAAAAAATCATCCTAGGACAACATTTATTCACTCGACAGAACTGGTGTTGAATAAAGTCTACTTATGAGAGGAAATCTCTTATCATAAGTAAATATAAAAAGACTCGGGAGAGGCCCCTCCATACTGCTGTTGACCAAGAAGTTAGATTTATCTGCCTTGGAAGATTGCTTTTTCAATACCTTATGTTAAAAAGGTTATTGTTAAGAATAATTAATACCAGCTATTTGATGAGAGGAAAAAGAATAATCTTCTGAGTTGATACTAAAACAAATGCTTATTTTCTACTGGGAAACATTACTTATCCCTCTGTGTACTCTGTCATCAAGAAAAATCACCCTTATATTCTGTTGTGGTATTTTCCAAAATTGTTCATTTGGCTTTAAGTTACTAATGCGGTGGGGCTTCCATCATTTTGGGTCAAAGATGAGCTGTTACACAATGGCTGAAATGCAACTATCTCGGTATTCAGCGGGAGATACATCCCGTGCTTAGCCTGAGCGAGCCCACCCACTCTGGAAAGCAAAAAGGAGAGCGTAGTTTGCATGGAGAAATTTAAGCAGCATGAACCCCACTACAGACAGTGTCCACACCATAAACACTGTTGAGATTTGTGGAGCAGGTCCTACACAAATAATTTATTTCTGGGATATTATTACTCAAGTCTATGTACACTGTAGTAGGAACGACGCCATCTGAGCACCCCAACAGCGCTGAAGGCAACAGAGGGATGAATTTATTACTCTCTTACAGTCCAGCAATAACAAAGCTGCTGAGTTGTACTATCCCAACTCCAGAATTACGGTGACTCTCAGGACCACTGTGTAATAACCTCACAGTTCCTGTAATTTCTTCGTGCATTGCATTTTTTGTAGAGAATAATTACGAGTACGTACCGCAGGTTTGATCTGGTATTTATCTTTAAATGCTTCGCTACATTTATATCATTAGTCTTCTAAGAACTGCTTGTTCACACGTCAAATCCCTTACCTTAATGAACAAGTATCCAATTAAAAAACTGATGGATGCTATCAGTTTAATCTAGATTGTGGGGAGAATGTTTACAGAGCTTAGTATTTACATACTGTATTCTTTAAATTTCAAAACAAAATTTTGTTTCTTTTTTTTTGTATTCCCAATAATGTACATATTAAGGTTTATGTTCTTAATTTTTGAACTTTTTTTCAGCTGGAATGTTCTGTGTTTACCAAGCTGTGCTGCGAAAGCTGCAAACTTCAGTTCAGGACCAAAGCACTTTGTCAGCTTGAGGGCCCTTTCAGAGTAATTCTTTAAGATCTACAGTTATAATGGATAAGCCAAAATGACAGACGTGAGGCCACGGCTGCGTGCACTGTGTTTTTCCTGGAGCAACCG
>NW_010290604.1:0-2271 GCF_000700745.2 Antrostomus carolinensis | reverse complement strand
AGCGGTTCACCCCTTATGCAACGCTGCAGCGTGCTGCCAGTCCCTTGTATCGCCAGCGTCTGAAGCCAGCCCTTCATCTGACCCTCAGCCATCCCGAAGAGACCAACATTCATGTGAGACATAAAATGTACACGTTACGTAACCATTTCTCCTGACAGCCACCCAGGCCGAGCATTTCCTACCGAGTGCTGCAGCAACAGACGTTTAATTTTAACTTGCCACTAAAATAAAGCAATCTGTGGGTAGAAGGAAGCGCATGGGTGGGAACCAAGAAGGGAGGTTATTCATGTCCTAACGTGAATAAGCCAGAAAGATCAGCAATATTTTTTTTGAGTTGGACTTATGCGGCCAACTTAGTCTGACAGCGTCTGGTAAAAAGCGCCCCGAGACCCACTTCATGCCTGCTTTTGCTAATGCAGCCAAAAGGAAAATTGCAAACATCATTAAGTGCTTTTTAATTACGCCTTCGCTGCCTAGTAAAACACTTGATTTTTAAAAGTGTCCTAAAAACAGTAGTGTCATTTTAATTTACTTAGAAAGGCACTGACCTGGCATTCTGACTTGGTCTGAAGGACAGAAACACAAAAGTAGAAAATGCAATTTCAGCATTTATAAAAACATGAGAGAAGCAGAGGACTGTCAGTGTCGCCACGTAAGGCTTTATAGCTGACACCCCTTCTGTGCCGTACAGAAACGTTATGCTTGTAACATGTTTCAATGTACTGAATTTGCCCCATAACAAATCTGAAATCCTTGGGTTTTCCTCTGGCCTACCTGCAGCAGCGTGGGCTTTGTGGGGTTGCCAGGGGTCGCAGAATCCCCTTGGGGCAGGAGGGAATATCTGTGGGTCGAGCTGCCTGTCCTATCCCCTCTCCAAAATCCAGCTGGCTTCTTATTGACCTGAACAGAGGCAGATTTTCACATTAAATTACACCCTGGGATTGTAATTTCTGCCATAAAGAGGCGGCATTTGGATGCGGCTACGTCTACAGTGGAATGTGTGGTCCTTGTTTGATATGCTTTATTTTGAAGCATTCTGGATGTTGCTGTTTGTCTTTGTTTCCCCTAGAACATATAAACTGACCAAAGCAAACCCCAAAATTAAGACCATTATTCTTGAGTTGGGAATGGGAGGTAGGGATTCCCAAAGCACAGTTCCCAGACCCCAAAAACACAGCCTGCAGCTGTTGTCTGGTGTCCAAAAAGCTGCCGGACATCTTGTGCAATGCACTGTTTTCAAATAAGCACAGTCACCTGGGAAGAGCACGCTGTGTGATAATTGTCACCAGCGAAGATGTGATTGTTCTTATTTGAAAATTTATGCTGAAATGATAATCTCTGACTATGCTGTACATTAAATTTCCACAAATGGGAGGACATGCAGTTTTTAACCATGCTCACACAGGGTGAGGTGGTTCAGGACAGAGGTCGGGTGAAGGGCTCTTCACCAAATGTTTCTAAGAAAAAATGGATTTTTTTTACCTCAGTATTTTGCAGCTGCCCGGATCTTCACTTCTAAGATGTGTCCTTTCTTAGCTGCCTGCTGGCCTTAGCCAGCTGAGTTTAAAATTCCTCACAAATCAAACATTTGCGTTGAAATATTGTGAGCCATTTTGACGCATTTATTTTAAAAAGGGTCAGACTGTTGGGTGAGGAGGGCAGAAATGCTAAAGTTAAGATCTCCCTCTTCTTTTGATGACCGTGGTGGTTGTGCAGCTGAAAAATGAGGATAGGCTGCCTAAGGAGGCCTGGTTGGCATAAATAAGGCGATTTTAATGTGTTTGGAGTCCCTGGTGCGACGTGCTAAAGCAAAGCGAACTGCTCTGTTCCTGGACCCCGCAGTTTGGGGTTGAAGAGGGATGAATACTGTCAGGCCACACTGCTGCTCAGGCCCTTCTTGTGGTTCCCCTGTGATATTTGGTAGGGAACCATGAGGATTTCACTGCCAGGACCAGCTAAAGGCTGGTCGGGGCATTTATTTATGTTGTGCCCCTGCCCAATAAGTGTTGCCCGGTGACAGCTGGGACCCTGCGGCCTGGAGCTGTGCAGAAGTTTCCCCATGGAGGCTGTGTCCTGCTCTCTGTTCCCTTTGAGTCACCCAGGGATGGGGAAAATGGTTCCAGGGAGCCCCGTGTGGGCCCTGGCGCTGAGGCCGCTGCCGCAGATGGGGGTGTCTGGGGCGGTATTTGGCGGGACAGGGGATGCCCGTTTCACCGGTGTCTGAGGGACAAGGGGCGGAGAGTCTTAAAGGGGGGACATGGGGATCCCTGA